>NC_143012.1:58857064-59092064 GCF_055824585.1 Amblyomma mixtum
AAACCGCAGCGGCACTTGTTGGAGGTCCGGCCCACATCGACGCCATTTTGCGAATTCACGGCAGCGCAACTAGCATGCAGAGGGGACTCAAAATAGCCCCTCCATCTCAAGCTTCAAGCAAGGGAGAGAGAGAGAGAGAGAGAGAAAAACTTTACTGTAACAGGAATTCGGGGCACGCCCCAGGGTGCCCGCACGGCCCCACTGCACTCAAGTGTTTATGTTCCTAAGGTCCATAACACTGGCAACCCGGCCGGTGGCGATGGTCTGCACGGCCGGGTCCTCCGAGCGCAGCAGGGTCTCCCAGTCCTCCCAGGTCTTGAGGTTCTCTAGGTCCCGCAGGGGAGGGTCGGCTGGGCAGAGGGAAAGGATGTGGAAGAGGCGAAGGGTTCTGGGCATAGGGCGCAAGCAAGAGTGGGGAAGGAGGGATGATAGTGGGCTAGGGTAAGGGGTGAGGGTAGAGAGTGCGTCTGTAGTCTGCGCCAGAGTGCTGCTTGTTTGTTATCTAGGGAGGGATGGGGCGGCGGGTAGAGCTGGTGTGATGCTCTACAGGCCTGCATCAGCTCGCTGAATGAGTGTATGCGCTCCATCACGAATCCCCGAAGCGAAGCCACCTGAGCCCTGTTTAAAGAACCTCGGGCTAAAAGGTTGGCGGCCTCGTTACACAATTCATGCTAGTCTTCTGTTGTCAGAGCTTCCTCGGACGATCGCAGTGCCGGTCACCTTGCTTTGGAGACTTCACCTGTCGCTTCCGAAGGCGATCGCGTTCTCGGCAATCCGCAGCAGCACTTGTGAAAAGTTCGTCCCATATCCACGCCATTGTGCAAATTCATGGCAGCGCACCTACCATATGAAGTGTTTAGAGGGGAGTCAAAATAGCCCCTCCATGTCAAGCTTCAAGCAAGGGAGAGTCGTGACGCCAGTGCGGACGCACTGATTGGTGCAGACGCGTCAGGCCTGCGCCCACCGCCCTACGTCGCATGCACGTGGCGTCTTCTGGCGTTTTCACAGTGATCGTTGTGTGCACGCCGGCTTACACCGCCCTAGCGCTAGTAGCATTATATTGCAGGTTGATAATTTAAAAACCTGCGAATTCCGACGCACTCATTTTGATCATATTGCCACGTATCATTGTAGTGTTTGTTCGTTCAAGCTCAAGGCTGCAGGAGAGGGTTGTTATCACTTTTGTTCGTGGCGCGAGAAGCGACCAGACTAATCTCGATTGTTCGCAGCCATCAAAGGCTGCATCTAGGTTTTTCCAGATTTCTGTAGATGATCTTGTCTTGTTATCTGGAAGTTTCCTTGCCGGCTTTAAATTGAGCGATGTCGGGAGCGGCGGACATTCGTAGTTCGACGATTGACAAGCAACCTTGTTGCTAATTACTTCGCCACAGAGTGATTCAGTTATTTTGCGGGCGCAAGTCAGCCCAAATAAAGAGCTTCGTTTGCAAGTCTTTCTGGTGTCTTCCTGACCGCTGTACTGCCGTCACTACAACGTGACATCTGGTGGAGGTGCTGGGAAGCCTTCCATGTACCGGACACCCCCAGCAAGTCGCGACGCCAGCCCTTCGAGTCATTCACCGGAGGACTTGACTCCAGTCTACCACGTAGCCTCTTGGAGCCTCCAGCCATGACTTACACCGCAGCAGTGCGCCGTCCTGCACCTCGACGACGGCACCTAAGCTCCTATCGCCATTAGCCAGCTGCGCTGGAGCGCCGCCCTCTCGCCCCAACTCGCTCGTCCTACGAGCGTCGCACACGGCCTAGGAAATGCGACGAGTGGATAACACCCGACCAGCGCCGCCAACTATGCTTCCACTGCGGAGAAGCCGGTGACATTCTCCGGTACTGCCCATACAGGAGAATGGGCATCCGAGGGTTCCCTTACGACGCCCCACGACCCCGACCCGACCAGCGACCAGCCGAAATCGAGGAATTTTTGCGTCGGGAAGGATACTCATCGCCGAGCCGCCTATCGCGTTCTCCGTCGCCATCGTCACCGCGCTAAGTAT
The DNA here is from genome assembly GCF_055824585.1 of Amblyomma mixtum. Taxonomy (NCBI): domain Eukaryota; kingdom Metazoa; phylum Arthropoda; class Arachnida; order Ixodida; family Ixodidae; genus Amblyomma; species Amblyomma mixtum. The sequence continues at coordinate 58,859,074 of NC_143012.1, forward strand.
CTCCTAGCCGAGGCTACGCAGTGCGTGGACGCTTCCCCAGCCCCCAAAGGTTAAACTGAATAAAGCAGCCTCTGGAGTTGAGGTTGCTTCTGAGCGCAAGAACTAAGATCCTCCATCGACGAAAACAGAAGACCATGCCCCCTACGACGACGACGACCCCTATGACGACGATGACCCCTATGAAGACGACGACCCCTACGAATACGACGACCCCTACGACGACGACGACCCCTACGACGACGACGACCCCTACGACGAAGACGACCCCTACGACGACGACGATCGCTACGACGACGACGACTACTACGACGACAAAAACTACGACAACACCGACGACAACACCGACGACGACGACGACACGGCCAGACTTAAAGCTTTTACCGCTGCCCTTACACCTTATTAGGAACGCTAAAGGACTCTAAGTTCTCGAAGCATTCTCCGTGTTTAATTTCATTATAAAGCATCGAGACGATGCTTCTTTGGAAGGGGGGTAATGCCACGTATCATTGTAGTGTTTGTTCGTTCAAGCTCAAGGCTGCAGGAGAGGGTTGTTATCACTTTTGTTCGTGGCGCGAGAAGCGACCAGACTAATCTCGATTGTTCGCAGCCATCAAAGGCTGCATCTAGGTTTTTCCAGATTTCTGTAGATGATCTTGTCTTGTTATCTGGAAGTTTCCTTGCCGGCTTTAAATTGAGCGATGCCGGGAGCGGCGGACATTCGTAGTTCGACGATTGACAAGCAACCTTGTTGCTAATTACTTCGCCACAGAGTGATTCAGTTATTTTGCGGGCGCAAGTCAGCCCAAATAAAGAGCTTCGTTTGCAAGTCTTTCTGGTGTCTTCCTGACATGGGCGTCCGGAGGGGGGGGGGGCAAGGGGGGGCGGTTGCACCCCCCTGGAAAATCACTCACTCGAACCGTGAGTGATGACCGCACACCAGGGGCGGTGGTGCGCTCAGTCAAAAGGGTAAAAGCAGCCCCGCATGGTCACATCTGCGAAATGCCGCGTCCGGGCGTGCGTCGTTCCGCCGTTTTCAAACCACGCCATCGTTAGCTCTACTGAAGGGCGACCTGTTCCAGACATACAGCGGCACCGGCGAGCATGTGTTTCGAGCCGCCTTGAGATGGGTGTCTGATCTGATCTGGTGTCTGAGATGGGTGTCTGATCTTTGATCTCTAGAGAGATAGCGACACGGAGGCAGACAGTGCACGGGGCATCTTGTTTTCGCCTATGTCGTTACGCCGGTCACCGATGAATTCTTAAGGAGGGAAGGACAAATCAGCCGTGTCCACCCCCGCTTTGTCGGGCTGCTCAGGGGCAAGCGGGCGATGAGTTGGCGCCGCCGCCGCTCGCTGTCTCCTCCGATCCACGTGTAGCGCAGTTCGGTAGAAGCGCCGCTTTCAGAATCTCCGGCAAAGGGGATTAGCTGCTTTTGTTCACGGCGACGCAGTCTCCCGAGGCGCCCCCACACCAGCGTTCTTTGCGTCTTCTGTGAAAACCAGCGCCTTTGGTCAACGCAGCCCGATGGCGCCTGCCTGGCTCGCCTGTCACCTCTGGCTGGGCCTCAAATCACAACAGCGCCCATGTACTGTGCGTGTCAGTGCATGGTAAAGAGACCCAGGTGGTCGACATTACCCGGAACTCTGTACTACTCCATCCCTAATAGCCTGAGTCGTTTTGGGGCTCTGAACCCCATAAAAACACAAAAACAAATTTTCCGACCGGAGTGGCGAGTGTCCCTTCCCCTCGGAAGTTGCGCGGCGTTCCTTTCACCCCCTAAGTGCGCATTCGGGGATACTGCGGCAAGTAAGCCCTCGCACGTGTGCGCGCCTCTGTGTTTGTGCTTGGGTGTTTTTAGTGGCCGGTTGTCAGCGAAGCTGAGAACAACCAAGACAGCGGACGAGAAAACGACGAGCGGCGAGCAGTGTGTGTGGGGTTGCCCGACTGTGCGGATGCGCAAGCAAGATGGAGCGAGGTGTATGAAGCTGCGAGCGTGCATTTATCTTGTAAATAAGTTTTCGTTGTATATATAGTCATCTTTTGTTTTCAACGTACGCGTTCAACAGTTTTTCCAATGAATGTGTATGATGAGTGTGCACCGAGAGCGTGTAATGAAGCACAGAAGTGAATTTATCACACGTGTAATTACGCAATTCGCCCAGAAAAATCCGAGGCGCCTACAGTTGCTGTTCAAGGAAGACTGACTGAGTGACTGTAGTTGCGTGTTTGCGAACATATTGTGCTGTGTGCTGGTCATCAATCCGGGTGAGTCGAGAACCCGTATGCAGGAAGACTGAGCACTCTTCTCCACGAAGTGATATAGCATCTTTTTGCACTTTTATTAATTTTAGTTGTTTCTTCGTTGATAAACTCCAATGTACCTCTCCTAGCCGCGCTTTAATTTGCTGTTTGTAATTTTTCTTTCATGTGTGCATTTTGTTTAATTTTTATTTATATATAAATAAATAAATTTACTCCGCAAATAGCGCCTTTTTGCTACGAACATACCCCCCCCCCCCCCCCCGGGGCACCAACGGGGCCCCCCCCTGCAAAAAATTCTGCGGACGCCCTTGCTTCCTGACCGCTGTACTGCCGTCACTACAACGTGACAATATCATGAACTACACGTGCAAGGAGCCGGACACATTAATTTTTGAACTTCGTTCTTGTGGACAGAATTAAGGACAAGCTGACTGTAAATCAGTTCCTGTATAAACTTATTTTGAAATCTTTACGCTGTCTAGAGAAGGATGCATTCAGCTAAAGCTGCTGTCGTGCTGTCGGTAATCTTTCGCCAGTAGGCATTCACATATGGGCGCACAGTTAAACATTGGTTGTATAAGCATCAGCCCAGATCGTCATTTTGAGTGTCGTTGGTGCCAGGTTTGTTATCCTTTCCATTTCAGATGCTTCTATGCGTGTTGTAGACTTCACGTGGATCTATGGGGGTGTCTCTGCCACGTAATATTTTACGCCATAAATCGAAATTGAAAGGTTTGGTTTGGTTTATGGGTTTTAACGTCCCAAAGTGACTAAGGCTATGAGAGACACCGTAGTGAAGGGCTCCGGAAATTTCGACCACTTGGGGTTCTTTAACCCACGTGGTGGAAATTTCCGGAGCCCTTCACTACGAGCTCGAAATTCAAAACTAGTACAGTTAAAATAAATTTTGTTTATATATTCATGATATGTACATGCACAACTACCACGCCAGCAAAACATGGTGCAATATCTCTTGCAATATATGAACGTATTATGTGTTCTCTCATCTGTCACTCGTCCATTTGTTGCGCTGACGTCTCCACAACATGGACCACCAACTATTTCGGCAGCTAGCCCTCCTGAATGTGTCTTCGAACGCAAATATCAAAAGAGCATTCAATCAGAATACAAGCAGATGCATTCAGTTTCAGGCGGCCTTATAATTTTAATCCTGGATTAAGGGCAAGCATTTGGGGGTTGAAAAATAGCACACATGTTCTTTCTTGAACTCATCTCTTCATATAGGCGAAGGAACTGCTCCGTCTCTAAACTAACCGCACCCTGAAGGGCCAGCTTAGGAAAACTTGGCGCCCCGTCTCCTGCAGAAGACTCTTGTTGTGATGCTTGATTATGTGTTGAAATAACCAAGCCAGGCTATTACAGTGAGATGCAATTCAGCATGCAAATCTAAAATTTTTTGCATCTACCCTCATGGCGGGCCACTCTCAGGATGTCCACAAAATAGAAAACTTTTCACTCGGACTCTCGTTGTACAGCAAAAAATTCGAAACGTAGACCGGTTCAGGTGAGTCTCCACAAAAGAAGCCCTAAATCCTAATTAATAGAGCTTGCCCTTGTTTTGTAAGGCGCAGAACTACACGAGGATTAATTGTCGCTTCTGCTATTGTTGCTTGGGATTTAATTGCAGCAGGTCCCAAGGGAGAGGAAATGGTGGGTGCGCTATGCCACGTGACTGGTCATAAAACTTCTGCCGTCGAGACGTCACTTAACACGTAACGCCGCATGCCACCTGACTAAGTCGCAAGAAGGCCACCCTGGTGCAGAAATATTACAGCAGCTTACCTCAGTTTGGCGACGTGTGAGCAGTGCCTGCTGGTTTTCTAAATGATTATTGCACTAACTGCATCACACTGCTTGCCGCTGCCCTGATCAAACACAAACAGTTTCAATAACCGATCAGTGATTGGGTGTATACGTGGCAAACGGAAAGGGCTATACATAACTGCCTGGGATACGGCCTCGGAAACCTGGGTCCGGTGTTCTCCGACACGTGACGATGACAACCGTCAACGGCCGATGCGACTACGGAGAACTTGCACATAGTGCCGTAAACAACGCACAGGGGCCGCTATGCGAACCACCTTATTCCAGGCCAGTCTTCGTCGTCTTCTCTGTTGAAGAGAAGCCACTACCATCACTCTATCCGCCGTTTCCGCTGAGCGCCATTATTTTGCAAGTCAATGATTCTTCCATTTGATTTTTTCTACCGATTAAAAATTTCTCTATGTGTTCACAACATAGTAAGACACAACCGCCCTTTTCATGCATCAATACTTCATCCCCAGCTTCGGTCCACTAGAAACCTCTACTTCGACAATTTCAACCTTCCTCCCATCCGCAGTGTATATGGTGAGCGTTTAGTGCAGTCTGCGGGGGTAAAGATGTAGAACGCCATACCCATTTATCTGAAAAATTCACACAGTTTTGCTGGTGTGTTTAAAAAACACTTAACTGAAATAATTGATTTAACTTAAAATTCTTCTTCGTCAGTTTTCTGTTATTATGAAGTTTGTATGTAACACAGTTTGTACTAACACTCGAAGTCTGAAAGTTCTCTTTGCATGTCATGTTTTCAAAGCTATTTTCTAAGTTTTTTGTCTTCCCGAATGTTTTGTAGATCTTGAACTGCGCTTACGTTATTTTGTATAAGTCTGCCGTTTTTGAATTCGCTTTTACATATTTTGTGTACTTGGACCCGAACTAGCCGTTGGCTATGGGTCCAAAAAGTGTTTTGTGCTTTTCGTAAAGGAGGTTCGAAATAAAACTGAATTGAATCTTAAGCCCCCGATGAAGAGCGAGCAGTCCGAGAGCCATGGACCCGGCGAAAGCCCGATGGAAACTTTGAGCGAGAGAATTAAAGGAGATGAGGAAAAAAGAAAGGGGAGCATGGGGAACGCACGAAGAGTGGATGAAACACGCTCGGAGAAAAAAAAAACAGTGGAGAGGGGAAGGGTCTCACCGCCAGCCCCGGCGTGCTGGGGAGCCTCGCTCGCGGAGAGGTACTCCGCCGCGGAAAATAGTTCCGACATATAGCTCACTGCTGACTTAGAAGTGAAAACGAATTAAGCTGGAAAAGATGCTAATTGTCTGAACTCTAGATTACCAGAGGCATAAAAGGTTATCTTCAGAGAAAGTGGCATCTTTAAACACAGGAGTAACCACGGGCGCGGAACGCTCGCCATTGGACGGACCACTGCGAGGTCCTACTTTTATTCCTGCTCTCAGCGCCCGAGTTGCGCCATTCAGTTAGCGCGGCTGGCATGAGTTGTGCTGCGCTTTCCAGTAGAGGCGTCATTGGTGCGCCGGTGTTTTCTGCCTTCTGTGCTCCTGCGTTTTCGATCCGGCTTTTTTCCTGCTTCCTCTTCTCTTTAAATCCGAGTGTCTCTCTCATTTCTTGATATGCACCGGCTTTTCGCGTTTATCGGTGAGTCAGATTTTTCCGCCTTGCACCACTATCTCCGTTGAAAATAATCTTCCCCCACTACCATCGCTACCCGAAGAGTCATCATCTCCTGGATTCGAGAAATGGACAAACATGAAGCGGCCTTGTAATCTACCTTGGAGAATTGTTTTATTCTTCGCGTCTGCGTGTTCAACAACGCAAATATAAGGTGCACTAAGCCAAATGATGGTGAAGTTGACACCTGTATGAGGCAACTTTCCCATTTATCATCTCCAACGAGACTGCTCCACTCTGCTTGTCAGCGCCGTATGCTTCATGCAAATCGTCTGCTTCTTCCGCTCCTTGCAGGACATATTTTTGTCGTCTACTTATTTCATTGGTACGTAGAAAACCAGAGAAAAGGACGCATTCACAAGGAGGAGAAGTACACAGGACAACGCTGGACATTCCATCGTTGTCCTGTGTACTTCTCCTCCATGTGAATGCGTCCTTTTCGCTGGTTTTCTACGTACCATGCACCAACTGGCCCAACAAGCTACGCTTCTTCAAAACTATGTTTATTTCATTCTGCTGTTATCTAGTGTGCGGCAGTTGAAGAAATGACACAGTGCTCGCTAGTGTAGAACGAGGGAGAAAACTCCATGGGAGGGTCGTTCCTTCTTCGAGTCACTGTGCCCGCCACTTTCTTTGCGTTTTTCTTCTCAAAACAACACGCAGAGCAGGGTTCGCGAGGATGAAAACAAAAACAAAACAAGGCTTCGAGGGACCCTCTATGTACGTCTTCCAGACAAACTGTGAATATAGCCATCTTTTAACGCGGCTGCCCTCGTCGCTTCCTAATCGAATCTGGTGATCACCGACTTTGGACGTAAACCTGGCTTCCTGAGGTGCCTCCCTAATCATCGACATCGTCTCCTCCAAAGTCATCCCTTCGACTAGTTTCCATTGTGTTATTCAAAGAATACTCTTTATAACCAAGATAAGTGTCCAGTTTCCTTTTGGAGCTTTGTTTGGGTCGTTTCCCAACCTCTTGCCTTCGAACCAACTTCCGGCGTCCTTTTGAAGTGTGACCTTCATGTTTCTTCTTGGCGCACCGAGATGCATTGCCGCCTGTGAGTATGTGGACGGCATAGGGACAATCTTCGAGCGCCGCACGAAACATTTCCTTCCACTCGTAATACCGGCATCCCATAATGACTCTCTACCCTAGGGTCCCATGAGGCACTACTCATACGTCATTACTCTGCCAAGGTGATGCCATGTTGTCAATAATTCCTTCGTGCATTTTGCTAGTGCACATCTCACAAATCATCTTTTGCACAGTTTGTATGCACTATCTAGCGCATTCTCATTTGAAACGAGCTTGGCTGTAGGGAGAAGACGAACAGCGGAGCGTGTACTTTCCGACGAACCTTACTCGTCACCAGCGCTTTCGTATGATTGGGAATTCCCCAGTTCTTCATCCCTCTCCGAATCTATCTTCTTCTGAGGGGCTTTTCCTTGGGGCATATAAATACGGCGCTGCCCTGTTCTCTACATCAACCCTTTGTTTGGAAACATGCAGTCTCAACGTCTTCACCGCATTCCCATCTCATTTCTCCTCCTCGACGGCTGTCTTTGTTTGGTCTTTTTATCATTTATTTTGTCGCTTCCTTCTCCGGGCTTAGAACTCAGCTCAATTTGTTTGTGAGTCAGACGAAAACAACATTTAAGCCGTGTGCTTGCTGAATAAAACTCGGTTCCTTTTGGTGCTCGACTTGTTTTATTTCCCTGCCGTTTCTTCATTACACTTATACCTGTGCCACACGCGCACATAAAATGACAGTAAATGCTTAAGGCCTTAAGTTTGTTAATGTCATTATTTTCGGAGTTGGTGCTACACGTCCACATTTAATGCCATTATCGAAAGTGACTATGACGATAACGCTTGCAAGGTAGGCAGAAGTTTCATCTGAATATAAACATTCCTAATGAGCACAATATATCGGGAATGTTGTTCAAATGTAATGTAAAAACGATTTTCTAGAAAATACGGCTGTTCCTGCTTTACAAGTCGAAAAAGTTGCCATAAACTCGCATGTCAACACCCAAGTCGAGAGTACCTGTCAATAAGGCTGGTTAAAACGGCGCTCTTCGCATCGAAAATGCAGTATATAAATGCCTCATCTGACTGAAAGTTAAGAATTAACCATTTCCTACTGGTTAGGAAGTTGTTACTAACAAAACTGCATCCTTTTCTGCGTGTGGAATGGGAACGAGAGTACGCATTGCACGGGCGAATGAGTTGTCGCGAACTCAGTAGGTCGCGAATGGCAGTAAAGCTAATGCCATTAAATTTACGCGTGTGGCACCAAACGAATGCCATTAAAACTTAAGGCAGTAAGCACTTAATGGCATTAAATCTGTCCGTGTGGCACGGGTATTACTCTCATCTTTCTTACCCGACCTCGTGCATGGCGCATGTTAGCAAGTGTGCCGTGCTGTCATTGCGCCGAAGATCTCCCAGAGAAAGTCTCCTGAGAGCACTTCGTCTGCACAGTGTTGAAGATTCGTCTTTACTTGGGGGCTCCACACTCGTCATATATTAAGGCGAAAGCATTTAATGCCCCTTCGTTGTCAACAGAAGGTTGTCAGCAGAGGTGTCACGCTTTTCTTGTCAGACCAGAAAAAAAAATCTATGTGCACGATGCGATTCGAACCACCATCCTTCCGTTCCGCAGCCGAGCGTGCTAATGGCTACACTACTGCCTTTTCTTCTTTCATGGTATTTATTAACATGGTTTTGTATACAAAGCATATATACACATATGTGTGTGTGTATATATACACACACAAAAACAACTATTCACAGAGCACCTAGGTAGGCGCTACGTGGCACAAACATAATAGTAACATATTATAACTAAAAGGCCGGTAAGGATATACAGCGCATCAGGAGAGGAAACTAATCCGGTACAAAGTCCAATTTTTTGTAAATGTCCGTTACCTGCAGCAACCGAATGTTGCTACACTACTTCCTGCCAACGCATATGTAGTTCTACTTGTCTAGGACGCTGGAGAGTGTTCGCAGAAAGGTGTTGAATCAGACGGATGCCTCCCAAACGCAAAGGCTATCGCCTCACCGCACTTTAGGTCAACAAAGTTGGTTGGTTGGTTGGTTAAAATGTGCTTAGGCAGATCAGAATTTATGAATGTGTACGTATACAGACAAAAAAGATAAAATGGAGTTTAACGACCCAAAGCGACTAAGGCTATGAGAGACGTCGTAGTGGAGGGCTCCGGAAATCTCGACCACCTGAGGTTCTTTAACGTGCACTGACATCGCACAGTACACGGGCCTCTAGAATCTCTTCTCCAAAGAAATTCAACCACCGCGACCGGGATCGAACCCGCGTCGTTCGGGTCAGCAGCCGAGCGCCATAACCACTGCGCCGCCGCGGCGGCTTAGGTCAACAAAGTGCCCGCCTGAATTTTTTAGGTAGGAGTTGAAGTGTCGTCGATCCAGCAGTCATTGTCAGTCATGTAGAATCCGGATTAATTGTGATAGCTATGTGTGCTGAGTTGGAGCTTGCTCGTACTTCTCCTGAGCTAATGAGATGCTGCGTATTATAGCGTATAAAAAGTGCTGGTACTGAACACGAGTGAGCTTCAGTTTCGATTGTAGGAAAACCGAGAGGTGCGCCGCCTAACGGGGCTAGCTTGTGACAGAGAAAAACTAATAAAACGTTTAGGTTATACTTCTCCAGTTATTTCTTTGTTTTTGTTTCTCTTAGTTTTCCTTTTTTTATTTCAACATCCAGAATTGTTGTGAAATGGCCAAAGCTGATTTTAATGTCTTGGTGATGTTTGGTCAGAACAATAATTATGCCACACGCAAACCCAAGCATTTATTTCATCTGCACTTCCACGCGCCATTGCTCTTTGGAATGATCTTACTGACAACATCGCATGCATCTGCATCCTCCAACCCTTCCAGGATGAGCTGCCAAACATCTTGTAAAGTGACATGGTATAGTCTTTTATCTTCGTTTTTCTGCATCACAGTGTAGTTTTTGTTTATTCATTGCTATTACGTTTTTTTTATTCTTTGTGCAACTTACAGATTCTACAGCCACTGACGCTTCTAATATGACCACTGCATTTTTTCCTTATTAGTATTTGCCGTATGTCTTGCATTCATGCTACTGAAAAGTATCTTGTATCTATATATATTTACGGTTTCAAGTTTTGCCGTGTACAAAACTTCTTTTTACTTTTTCTTTTGTTGTATTAATTAGTTTCTCTTATATACTCGTCACTCTATGTCACTCTTACTCAATGTCCTTCTGGGCCCTGTAAGGTATAATGAAGAAATAAATAAATAAGTATTTTAAAAATAATTCGTCAATTAATACGACACGCGTACCAAGTACAAATTTTAACAGCGGGCTTCTTCAAAGCATTCAAAACCGTGCAACTTTAAGGCAATTTACAGTTAAAACTGAAAAAAAAAAAGAATGGTGGCAGAGGTTGAGGTGGTCCATCGATGGCACGCGGTGATCAAATGAGATCTAGTCGAGGTACTCGATGAGGGCTCCAGTTTTAGCCGCAGATTATGCTTCTAAAAGAAGCTGCATGCAGGCGGACCATTGTTTGGTATTTTTTCTGCACGCCTCTTGAGAGAACAGCACATGCTGTAAACTTGACGAGCAGTAACAATGGACACGAACACGTAACGCATTCAGCTAACCGTATACAAAACAACCGCTGCCAAAAGAACTTGCACGCCTTCTCTTAAAAAAGTACGGGAGCAAAAGAAGCAACCAAGAGTGTAAAGTTAATAGAACATGTTGCATAGCAGCTTGAGAAGTAAATTGCTGTTGCGTCCTAGATTGTTTCGTTCACGATCAGCTCAAAGCAGATTAGGTGAACAGTGGAGCCTTACTACGTAAAAGCACAATTTATATTGTGCACGCAATTCATATAAGTCACTTTAAAAACACAAAAACAAACACGCAGTTCCGCCTCGCAAGCCCAAGTCAGGAAAAAAAAGGAATTGTAAGCTTCAGGCTACATCATGTTACATCATCAACATGTGTTACACCATGAACGCTATCCAACTTGGCCAACTTTCGGCTTTGTTTAAAGAGAGCGAAAGAGGAATAGATTTTAAGCGGGTAGGAACAACCAATCCGAGGTTATCTGATTTGTAGATAAAATCGAGACAAGAGTGAAATTTCACAAGTCATGGCAAGGTGTCGTGAGCCATCGCCCGATTTAAAGGTTTCAGCGTTTTCAATCAATCAATCAATCAATCAATCAATCAATCAATCAATCAATCAATCAATCAATCAATCAATCAAGCAATCAATCAATCAATCAATCAATCAATCAATCCGTCCATCCGTCCGTCCATACAGCCAGCCAGCTCTAACGTAGTCTTTCGATCTTATGTGTGGGTTTCCAATCCCGCACCCACCACGACTGCACAATGCATGTGTCATGGTGCGAACTCAGAGGCATATATTTCTGCTACTTATTAGTTCACCATAGAGCCGAGCTTGCGCTAAATGCGTTTGCTTGCCCTTCACGCACATTTACGGTCAAGTTCTGTCAGCTCGCAGGAGCCACAGATAAAAACGGTAAGCATGTGAGCTTTTTTACGTAGCTCGCCAACTTTCTGCGCAGCATCAGATACGCGCTTCTATAGCCATGGCCGCATGCCCGATATGAAAGGAGAAGAGCAAAGATGTCATTCAGTCTTCCTTTTGCTTCAACAATGTTAGCGAAAACACCATCACCAGTTCGCCCTGCTCAGAACCCTCGGTGTCAAACAGCCGTTGTCTAATGCAAGCCCAACATTCTGATGTGACTCTCTCAGTGGGCGTTATGTGTAGAATGAGCTGAGCGTTATTAAGCGCGACTTTGAGGCAATCGGGTGTCCTATTTGAACGCTACATCTCGTTACCCTGATAACATAGCGGTCTTCTTATCTTATACGACACGTTTCGTAATGGTGAACACAAGTTATCTTTTTTTTTCATTTCTTTTTACATTCGCAGTGTTCATGAGCTGTGTAGGCAGTACAGAGGCAATGACACAAGTCGCTTAGGCAGTCTAGCGTTTTCGTGAAGCCGCAACGTAGCAATCATGAAAAATTATTCGACTATTTTTTTAAGACCTACATTAATTCATTAGCTTCAGGCACAACAGCACGTCCCGTCTTATTTCCAGTGCACTTTACGTCGCAGTCGAACGCAGTCGTATCCGGATCTTCAGGACGAGAACCTGTAAACGCTCAAACACGGTGCCTGAATGCAAATGTAGGGGCGTACCTTTTGTGTAACGTTGGCGGTGCGAGCACTAGCAATATTTACGAAGTTGCAAGTGATGAAAGAAAAAAAATTCATGTACAGACTGCTAGTATGATCAAAGTCGCTGAGAAGCAAATCGTTCGATGATTCGCTATATTCATTAAACAAGTTTTGCTCTCCACACATTTATCCGATGAAAATTAAGCCAGAAAAATTTGGCAATGAAAGACTCTTCGATCGATGAGAGAGCCGAAATACATAAGTCCAGGTAAAACGGGAACACTATTACGAAAGCATAACAGGACACCAAAGGGCTTCTTCTGTCAGAATGATCGAAATACGGCTCCCAATAAGAGCACAAAAAATGGTTTCCAAAAAATTATAGCAGTGAATAAAAACACCTGAAGACAGAGCAGCGCCAAATTTATTACTGTCTTTGTCATTTCCATAAAAAAACACTGGAGGCAGCCGTTCCCAGAGGTAAACCTTACAGGGTTCGGAGTTGTCGTTTGTTCATCGGGACACTGTCCGTCGTCACTTTTGTTCACGCTGTGCAAATCACTAAAAGTTGCACCAGCCGCGGTATCTGGGTTTCTGTAGTCCGATAAAGGTAGACATGCAATTCTGGAAGCAGGGGTGCTTCTCAAGCTTCAGGAAGTGAGGCGCCTCGGAAACACTATGGCTCTTCTGGCTGTGGTCCTAATCCATGTAATGCACGTGGGTCCTCGGTAGTGCAAGTGCAACCCTTCAAGCAAGGGGACAGTAAGCTGCAATGATGCGGCGCAGTTCTGCACAACCATTTGCGTTCCTCGGCACTGTGAAAAGAGGCTGAGAAACTGCAACCTTCTCAGCTGTGCCAGCTGAGCCCGCAGTCTCCAGGAGTCTAGGGCTAGCTCCGTGTGCTCGATGGTGAGCTTACTGAGGTTGGGATTGGCGCACAGTAGTCCTACCAGCTCTATTAACCGGTTGACACTCATAGAGTCCACTGCAGACAGACGCAGTTCTGCGACATGGCACGCCGGCAGGAAGTTGAAGGAATACAATCTTGGCACTTTATACAGGGTCAGAGATTGAAGACCAGTGGCCTTAACTAGGTGGGCTAACCAGCGCAACACAACTAGTCCTTGCTGGCTGAGCACAAACAGCTCCTTCCTTTAACACGACAAACAAGGCCAGGCACGGTCACCAATAAGGTTCGAGCGCACGTCCAGTTCCTCCAGTCTAGGACAAGCGAACCCAAGCTGTTCCATCGAGAAGCCATTGCCCCACAGAGCGCACGGAGCGACAGACAGAGCACGGAGTTGGTGTAGACGAGACAGCTCGGCAATGGCGGAGAAGCCGAGTCCTTTGGAGAAGTGGAAGGCGTTGAGGTTAAGTTCAGTGATGGCTCTGAAGACTTGGAAAAAGCAGACGAGGTCGCCCTTGCTCTCTGGTGGGGCGCAGGTCACGGGTGCATTACGAAGGACGTCTACAGGCATGGATACAGCGACCACCACCAGACGTCGGACGTGGCTCCAGGAAGACTTTTTCGCTATTTCTTTCAGTCTGCTAGCGGTTTCTGCGGTAGCATTCACCGTCACTTGCATTTGCTGCACCCTATACGCACGCAGAGGCTCGCATTGTAGACGGGGTCTGCCTTCGCATCTAGCACTTGCATTTCGGAACGTCCGTAAAAAGATCTCCGCATTCCCACAGACGGCGATCATCCCGATGAATAGGTTTTGAAACTTCGGACCTCCTTTGAACTCGTCGAGCATCTCTTTGACCCGCTCGTCAGTATTGTACGTGAACACTTGGAGGCGGTCAAGTGCAACATCTGCAAGAAGCGCGCACTTCGGAACTATCAGCCCGTGCATACCAAGCACTGTGTGGACATGAAGGAAAGCGGGATAGCTTCTTCTTTACAAAGGAAGCGTTAAAAAACAAACTCCAACCTTTCAAGATTAGGGAGGCGTTCAGCGACGATTCGGAAGAGCTGTCGCGCGTCGAGCGGGCAGCCAACACAGTGCAGTTCGCTCAATTGGTGACACATGGCTATGATTACGAGAAACACGTCCGGGTCGCCCAAGAAGCAGTTGGTGAAACACAGGACACGCGCGTACTGACTTCGGTCTTCCTCCAGGGTTCTTGTGAGGGCTTCCGCAGCGTTGGTAGCACCGCACCGAACCATCCTCAAAGTTTCGTCACTGTAGTCGAGGTTGGCAAACTTTGGTCCCAACTCAGCGATGGAGAGCCGCGACTGCACATCGAGGTTGTGCAGGATGGTGATCCATGCTTTTCTTGGAAGGCGACCGTAGTCGGGATCCTCTGCTGCGGACGCGCCTTGTGCGATTCCGGTGATCGACGGGACGCTGCTTGAGACTGCAGGCGAAACACCACCGCCAAGCATTGTGTTGGTTAGCGAAACGACGACATGCGACTGTAGTGTCCTCAAGATAAACTACTGCTCTTGCAGCAACACGCTTATATATACTGAGGCGTTATCTTCCGGCTATCTAGGAATCCACTTTTACGTCGCTGAGTTTCGTTTTCCGTTACTTCCGCGCAGTCGCAGTGAAAACCACGGCCGCCGTAATCATATCTGCGAATCATATCAGCCCCGCAAGAAGAGCTGAAAATTCGGTCCCTCGCCATGTGACGAAATGATTGCCGCTCATTATTTTACGGCACCATTTCTTGGGAGCAATACGTCAGAAACGTCCGGTGAGACTTTTAAATAGTACTAATTAAATATTCTGTACCAGTGCCTTACTCAAAGCCACCTCAGGAAACTTGGCACAAATAATGCTAGAAATGGTTGTTACAAAAAGTTCTCAGTAGGGGTGAAAATAGATTTTTCTGTTCTTTTTACGCTTCTGAATCGTTTTTTGAGTTTTTGAGTTTTTTGAGCAAGCGTGTCATTACTAATTATAATCTCTCACGCAACCCTAAATGTAAGCTGACCTTGAGCGCGACCAAGAAATTCCATAAATTTTCACTTGCAACTAAATTCTCCAATATTGACCTCCTTATTTATGGACAGTGAATTGGAATGCATTGCATGCTAACATAGTTCTGTCAAACAGGCTATCATCGACGACTACCTCATTCTGTTCAAATGTCAGCCTGGGGAACGCAGCTGTAACCGCATTCACCTCAGTTCTATCATTTTTTAGACTACTCTGTATGACGTAATCTTGACCACATAACTTCCCATCAGCAACCACCTTAGGTTCCTTGACTTCGTTTTAACCTTTGACCTCTACCACCTTTGCTGAAAGTGGACCGCTCGCTCGAAAAGATGTCCTCCTCTTTTCTAATCTGCTCACTCAACGGTACCGAAACGCGGTATCGTGACCGCTGCAATGGGGAACTCACTAAGAAGATCATGTCCAGATGAACTTGACCCCAGTTTTGACTGACAAATCAGGAGTTCGAAAGCGGTCCCCAGGTCTTTCGCAAGGACCAGGCAGAAGTGCCATCGAGAGATGTGCGGCTCGACAAAAGGAAGAGCGACTATGTAAAAAATTCTAATAACAAGACCGCCATGATTCCCTAAGTACTATCGGCGTCAAATAAAATGCGAACAGGGGAGCCTGTGGCAAAAGGTCCAGTTTAGTACGTCCGCCTGTCGCCATCAGAGATAAAGCGCTCTCTTCCCGTCTGCGATAGCGCTGCTTCTGATTTCTTTGACGTTTATTTTCTCGCATGGAAGAATCGAGCGCTCTTAGTTATCTGGCCTGCAGTGCATTAATATATCGCTTCCATCATTGTCGCCTTGTCAGCGTCTCGATGAGATGCGACCAGTGAAAAAAACCGATCGGTTCGCGGCCGGCGTCCAACGCGACAGTTCCTCAATCCTTGTTCTGCCAGCGGTCACAATTTTATCGCCACCAGAAAAGGTCAAATGCCGTCGAATATTTACGTGTTAGCGTAAGCATAAAAAAAGCGCGCGAATAATTTCTTTTTGCTTTCATGTCGCGTAACAACGCGTCATTGCAAAGGACACACGTCGTCCACTGTCTGCCAATACCGGAATTTTCCAGGAATTCTATCGTGACAGACGGCTCGAAAACTTGTCCCGTGGGCACAGACGGCGTGGTACAGGGAAGGAATAAGACCTGCTTATTGTGGCCGATGCAGCAGACACACCCGACATTATGGCTCGCTATTAAAGAAGACATTTTTAAGTTTTGCGCCAACACATCAGCTGTAAGACTTCGAGTGTGAAAGGAAGGCTTGTATCTTCGCAGAAGCCAGCCCTCTCAGAAGCAAATAGAAAAGCAAGGCTTGTGTTTGCACGAGACCATGCCCCATGGACTGCGGAGGAATGCTGCTGTGTGACATTCTCTCACGAGTCAACACTTTCACTCACTGGGACCAGCTTCAGTGAAGTTGGAGAGCTGACAACACCAGGTATGCCTTTCCTGCCATATCTGCATGCCTACCTTGCATAGTTGAGGTAAGATTAATTTAATCCAATGGCCATCATGCTGAATACAAGAGGCCTTCGTTCCATTCTTACACACGCCACCGGTAGACCTTTATTTGTTCACAGCGCAACAAGACGCCGATTACATGGCGTGGATTGAAGCCAAATCAATGCCCTGCAGGCAAGGGAGCTCAGAGTGCTCCCTTCGCCCAAGCCGTGGCCATGGCCGCATTCCGGATATGAAAAAAATAACACGAAAGACGGGAGTCAATCTTCCTTTTGATTCAACAATGTTAACGAAAGCACCTTCACCAGTTCGCCCTCTTGACAACCCTTGGCGTGGCAGTCAGAGAGCCGCTGTATAATGCAAGCCAGACAATCTGACATGACAGACTCAGTGGGCGTGATGTGCGGAATTAGCTGAGCGTTGTTTAGCGCCACTGAGCCAATCGGGTGTCTCGTTGATACGCTGCCTCTGCCTAGCCTGATAACGCAGCTGTCTGCTTAGCTTACATGACACGTATTGCAATAATAAGGAGGAATGAACTTCTTACATTTAGTTTTAGAATCGCGGTGTTCATAGTCTGTGGAGGCAGCTCAGAGGCTAGGACGAAAGCCGCCTAGGTCAGCGAGCATTCTCGCGAAGCCTCAACGGAACAGTAATGAAAAAAATAATCGACTATTTTATGAACCCTACATTTTATGAACCCTATTTATGAACCCTGGCACCACCGCACTGCCCAGCCTTATTTTCAGTGCACTCAACATCAGCCTCACAACTTCACGCTGAAGTGAAAGGCAGTCTTATCTGGAGCTGCAAGACGAGAAGTACATGTAAATGCTGAAACATATTGTCTCGTAGCAAATGAAGGGGCGTACCCTTATCATACCGATGGCCGTGGCAGGAGACGAAGTAGCTATGATGGTGCAAATGTGGAAACAAAAAAAAACAGCCATGTATAGACTGTCAGTAGGATCGTGGTCGCCAGGAAGCAAAACGTGAGATGACGCACGGTTTTCATTTCACAGGTTTTGTTCTTTACACAGCTGCCCGATCAGCCAAATTTCGCCATTAAAGACTCTTCTCTGATTAGTATATTAGAATGCTCGGACATGTGAGCCCAGCCAAAATGGATACACTGTTAGGAAAACAAAAGATGATACCAAAGGGTCTCTCCTGCCACAAAGATCGAAATAAAACTCCTAAAATGAGCAGAAAGGAGCTTTCAAAAAATTATAACAGTAAATAAACATTTTCAGACAGATCAGCACCAAATTTATTAGTGGCTTCGTCATTTCGATAAGAAAACACGGGAGGCAGCCTTTCCCACAGATAAACCATACAGGGTTCGGAGTTGTCATTGATTCATCGAGACAGTGTCTCTTGTCGCTGCACTTCACGGCTTGCGAACAACTAGAAGTTGCACCAACCGCGGTATCTGGGCTTCTGTAGGCCGATAAAGGTCGACATGCAATGCTGGAAGCAGTGATTGTTCTCAAGTTTCAGGAAGTGAGGCGCCTCAGAAACACTGTCGCTCAACCTTTGACTCGTCGCTCTGGTCCTGATCCAGGTAATGCACGTGGGTCCTATGAGGTGCACGTGCAACCCTACCAGCAGAGGAAGACTGCGTTGCAATGATGTGGCGAAGTTCTCCACTATCGTCTGCGGTGCTCTGCACACTGAAAGCAGGCTGAGAAATTGTAAGCTTCTCAGCTTCGACAGCTGAGCCCACAGTATCCAGGAGTCTAGGGATAGCTGCGTGTGCTCGATGGTGAGCTTACTGAGGTTGGGGTTGGCGCACAGTAGTCCTATCAGCTCTATTAACCGGGCGTCACTCATAGCGTCCACTTCAGACAGACGCAGTTCTGCGACACGGCACGCCGTCAGGAAGTTCAAGGAATACAATCTTGGCACTTTATACAGGGTCAGAGATCGAAGACCTGTGGCCCTAACTAGGTGGGCTAACCAGCGCAGCACAACTAGTCCCTGCTGACTGAGCACAAATGGCTCCTCTCTGTGACAAGACCAACAAGGCCATGCACGGTCACCAATAAGGTTCGAGCGCAAGTCCAGTTCCTCCAGTCTAGGACAAGCGAACCCAAGCTGTTCCATCGAGAAGCGATTGCCCCTCAGAGCGCACGGAGCGACAGACAGGGCACGGAGTTGGTGTAGACGAGACAGCTCGGCAATAGCGGAGAAGGCGAGTTCCTCGGAGAAGTGGAAGGCGTTGAGGTTAAGTTCAGTGATGGCCCTGAAGACTTGGAAAAAGCTGACGAGGTCGTCCTTGCTCTCTGGTGGGGCGCAGGTCACGGGTGGATTCCACGGGTAGACGGTACGTTTGGATACAGCGACCACTGCCAGACGTCGGACGTGGCTCCAGCAGGCGTTTTGCGCTATTTCTTTCAGTCTGCTAGCGGTTTCTGCGGTAGCAATGAGAGTCAGTAGAATTTGCTTCCCCCTGCACGCATGCACAGGGTCGCATTGTAGACTGGATCTGTCGAAGATAGCCCATGGATTTTCTAAAGCTCGTAAAAAGATCTCAGCATTCCCGCAGACGGTGATCATCCGGATGAATAGATTTTCAAGCTTCCGACCTCGTTTGAACTCTTCGACCCTCTCGTCAGTGGTGTACGTGAACACTTGGAGGCTGTCAAGTGCAGCCTGTGCAAGAAGCGTGCACTTTGGAACTATCAGCGCGTGCACACCACGCACTGTGTGCACATGAAGGCGGTTCAAACCGGGACACTTCTGCAGGAAATCAAACAGGGTGTCGAAACCCGCGCTATAGGTGGAACGCACCTCGATGTACATATACCTGAGGGTGAGTGTTTTCTCTTCAGAAGCTTCGCCACGGCTGAAGTAAGAGCTGTCTGGCTTGTTTACAAAGGAAAGGTTGAAGAACAGCGAACACTCCAACCTTTCAAGTTTGCGGAGGCGTTCAGCGATGAGTCGGAAGAGCTCTCGCGCGTCAAAAGGGCATCCTACGCAGAGCAGCTCGATCAACTGCCCACACATTGCTACGCATTCTAGAAGGACGTTCTGGTCGCTCAGGAAGCAGTTGGTGAGACACAGAACACGCACGTGCTGACTTCGGCCCAAAACAAGGGTTCTTGTGAGGTCGTCCACAGCGTTGGTAGCGCCGCACCGAATCATCCTCAAAGCTTCGCCACTGTAGTTGAGGTTGGCAAACTTTGGTCCCAATGCAGCGATGGAGAGTCGCGACTGCACATCGAGGTTGTGCAGGATGGTGATCCATGCCTTTCTTGGAAGGCGACCATAGTCGGGATCCTCTGCTGCGGACGCGCCTTGAGCGATTCCGGCGACCGACGGGACGCTGATTGAGACTGCAGGCGAAACACCACCACCAAGCATTGTCTTGGTTAGCGAAACGACGACATGCGACTGTAGTGTCCTCAAGATAAACTAATGCTCTTGCAGCAACACGCTTATATATACTCAGGCGTTATCTTCGGGCTGTCTGGGAATTCCACTTTTACGTCGCTGAGTTTCGCTTTCCGTTAATTCCGCGCAGTCGCAATGAAAACCGCGGCCGCCGTAATCATATCTGCGAAGGATATCAGCCCCGCAAGATGAGTGAAAATTCCGTCCCTCGCCATGTGACGAAATTATTTCCGGTCATGATTTCACGGCACATTTGCTTGGAAGGAATACGTCAGTAAGGTCCGGTAAAGAGTCAGTAAGGTCCGGTAATTCTTTACGTCAGTAAAGAATTAGTAATGAAGTATTGGGCAGCAGTTCCTTCCTCAAAGCCGCATCACGAAATTTGGCACAAATAATGCTAGAAATGGTTGTTACAAAAAGTTCTCAGTTTGGGGGGAAAATAGATTTTTCTCTTCTTTTGTACGCTTCTGAACCGTTTTCTTGAGAAATATTTGTTAGCAGAGAGCTCAAAATAACTGTGCGGATGGGGGGATTAATTTTACAGAAAGGAACTCCGGGTGGTCGAAATTTCCGGAGCCCTTCACTATGGCGGCTTTCATAGCCTGCGTCGCTTTGGGACGTTAAACCCCATAAAACAAACCAAGAAATGGAACGAGAAATTTTCGCCTGAACGATGAACTATATTTTTCAGTTTCTTCCTAATTTTCAGTGAGTGTATAAACGCCCTTAAAACGCTGAAGAAATTCCAGAAAATGTAGTTTCAGCTCTAGATTTTAATTTACTGTTACTCTTCTCTGACGTAAGTCTACATTTTTTCGCATCTACTTTCAGCGCTCTCTTGCCATCCAGCTCTTGTAAGTAGGGCTAAGCGGTAAACAGAATAAATAAAAATCCATCGAAAATTTTTGGACAAACTGTAGTCTTTGGGCAGCTGATACGTCGGTGAACGTTTTTTTGAGGTTTCGTCCCGTAGCTTTTATTATGTAATTGCTGCGTTATATCGTCACGTGGTGGTGACAATGACAGGACCAACATTTGAGCAGAGAGGCTACCGTCGCCAACTAGTCATAGGGCTCACCTGTGGCGCCGCTGCTAGCAACACATGTGATTGGAGGTCGGCGAGCAAAAAGGTAGCCGCTCTCAGCCGCGGTCTGTACAAAGCCGGCAATGAACTTTCGAGGTAAGGCGCGGGAATCAACAATGAATATCTGATACTACATAGACCTAGCTGCGCGCGTCTGAAACATTGGAGGTTATTGTGCTATCATGTCTCGCCGAAAGAAGGTGATAAATGCCCATATCGGCCACTTCGAGCGCGAAAAAGAAACTACAAGATTTCGCGCAAGTGTTTGATTACTAATTATTGTAATCTCTCATACTGCCCGAAACGTAAGCTCACCTTGAGCGCGATCAATAAATTTCAGAAATTTTCACATTTAACTAAATTTCCCAATAGTCGCCTCATTCCTTATGGACAATGAATTGGATCCATTGCATGCTATCATAGTTCTGCCAAACTGGCAATCATAGACGACTACCTGATCCTGTTCAAATGCCAGCCTGGGGAATACAACTCTAACCTCATTCCCATCAGCTCCAACATTTTTGAGACCACTTTGTCTGACGTAACCTTGAACAAATAACTTCCCATCAGCAACCACCTTAGGTTCATTGACTTCGTTTTAACCTTTGACCTCCACTACCTTTGCAGTA
The DNA here is from genome assembly GCF_055824585.1 of Amblyomma mixtum. Classification (NCBI taxonomy): domain Eukaryota; kingdom Metazoa; phylum Arthropoda; class Arachnida; order Ixodida; family Ixodidae; genus Amblyomma; species Amblyomma mixtum. Next base: position 58,880,580 of record NC_143012.1, read on the forward strand.
AGCACTAACCTCGCTCAAAAAAGATGTCCGCTACCTTTTCTAATCTGCTCACTCAGAGGTACCAGAACGCGGTATCGCCACCGCTGCAATGAGGGACGCACTAAGAAGATCATGCCCGCGTGAACTTGGCCCCAGTTTTGATTTACAAATCAGGATTTCGAAAGTGGCGGGTTTTTCCCTGGTCTCTCTCAAGGACCTGGCAAAAGTGCTCCCGAGAGAAATGCGCCTAGGCAAAAGGAAGCGCGACAATGTGCATACTAATTCTAATAAGAAGACCGCCATAATTAATTATGTACACCCGGCCAAATCATTAACTGGCTTGGGCGTTGCATCGCTAAATGCACTGTGTAGAAGGTTTTTTTCGGCTACACTGCTGGCATATTCATGCTGTACTTTGACGCGGGAGATGGCATTCCGTGGTTCCTTTTTGTTCATGTATTATTATAGTGGAGTACTTATGTGTTTAGGTCAAAATTATCAGAAATATTCATCCTTTGCCTCTAGGAAGAGCCGAAACAAGTGGAAAACGCAGCTATGGTCCTTTTGATGCATTTTCGCTTACTGTGGGTAAACGACTTGTCCGGCATGAATGGAGTGGTAGTTTACCCAGAGGAGGAGGCTATATGGACCAGAAGCATTGCTGCGTATTTCACTTGCTCCGGCTCTTCGTAGTTGCAGACGATGAATATTTCTGATAAATTTGATCTAAACACGCAAGTACTCCACTTAAACATTATATGAACATAAAGGAATCACGAAATTCCACCTCACGCGCCATATTCCAGCATGAATATGCCAGCGGTGTAGCCGAAAAGTACTTTTTACAACGTGCATTTAGCGATGCAACACCTGAGCCAGTTAAAGATTTGGTCGGGTGTGGAAAGAGAAGTTTATTTTGTTCTGTGTTAACGTAGAAAATACAAAACAAAACAGATGAACTTAATGCTTTGATCAGTCAAGCACATGCGCAGTGACGCAGCACTGAGCACGTCAGTAAGGCAGTAAGAAGGCCGACACTCGACCGCCGCGCAGGACGATGAAATATGTCGACCATTTGCGCAAGAACTGAGCCTCACTCATTGACAGTGCGTCCACGCATGCTTCTCAAAGAGGCGCGTGCGCAGGCGCTGCAACACTGGAAACATTGCTCTTTGCGGACGCCAGTTTAAGGAAGCCGCTCCACGCTGCCGCCACCAAACGAACTTGCCGACACACAAGAGCATATTCGTGAGCAGTTCGCGTGAACTAGTGCGCGCTTCTAGTATTGTAAGGGGTGAGACCCACTAGGGGCCTCTCCCCGAGCACCTCTCTGTACATTACCAAATAACTGCTTTTCTCCTCCTCCTCCTCCTCCACGCTGCCGCCACCAAACGAACTTGCCGACACACAAGAGCATATTCGTGAACAGTTCGCGTGAACTAGTGCGCGCTTCGAGGCGGGTTCAAAACGTCCGTGACACTAGTACCCAAAAGGTGCGCGCCACTACACAGTCGAACATAGCGTGCCGCAACGTTTCTAAAAGACCGCATTGCGGGCATCGGGCGGAGGGCGCCACGCCCCACGCCGCAAGGCGGTCTCTTGTGGGCAGGAGCCGCCAGCCTCGCAGCCAGCCGAAGTCCCTGACATCTGCAGGAAGCGCAGCTGAGGTCAGTTGGCGCCAGCGTGCCCGTCTCGTTTTCTGGAGTTGTTCGCGGGTCAGCTCAGCGACCGTTAGTGCTTCACACATCCTGGAGGGCGGGGTTTCATCAACATCCAGATCGGGCACGCTGGCAGTCAACGACGCCAGTGTGCGACGCACATTAACGAAAAATGCCGGTGGCTGCTCAGCTGTAGGGCCAACCACGTGTTGTGTAAAAAACACATTACGCGCTGTACCCAGAAAGTATGCCATGAGTGTTCTCTCGGGATAGTCTGAGTTGCGCACAAGATCGTGTACTCCTCGCAAGGCGACCACATTGCACATGGTGCGGATGCAAGGTATACTAAACCCACCCATGTACTGTGGAAGGCGCATGAACATTCGTGACACAAGTTCGGTTTTACCCGCCCAAACGAAAGAGCCACAGGCCGAGGTTAGCCTGCGAGCAAACGTGCGCGGTGGGTTTGCGACGCGGGCGACAAAAAAACATGCGGCTAGGATTTGGTCGGGTGCACTATCGGCGTCAAATGAAATGCGATTAGCGGAGCGCGTGGCGAAAGGTCCAGTTTATTACATCTGTCTGTCGCCATCAAAGATAGGCGCGTTCATCCGGTCTGCGATAGAGCCGCTTCTGTTTTCTTTGACGCTCATTTCAAGGTAGATGTACTATGGTAGCGTAGGCTCCATAGAAGCCCATACGTTCAAAACATGGCGGCTTGCGGTGCGCAGCTAGCGCCGTCTTCGAAATGCGTGGACAACTGAAAACTGACGTCATAATTAAAACAAAAACGCGACGTCGAAGTCACGTGTTTTAGTGACGTCATATACGTGACGTCAGCGTCAGGTGCTGCTTGGCGGGAAAAATAAACTACTGAACGCCGCGACGCTTCAGCGCGACACCCGACACGAGAACGAAGAAAGAAGACACGAGTGCCGACCACCAACGCTATTTTTAGGTAGTCAGTTCTCGTTGTGCCTTTTTCCTTCGTCCTCACCTCAGGTGTCGCGCTGAATGTCGCAGGTGTCGCGCTGAAGCGATGAAATGTGACGCCGCCAGACAGGTTATCGCTCGCACATCGTGCAACCGCACACCTCTTTTTTGCGTACGGGGGCGCCATGGCCACAGACGATGCCCTTTGGGGGCAAAAGCGACAGAACCGCACCCAACGGAACGAAACTAAACAGAAGCGCTGGCAAAAGGCAAAAGCGGAAACTGTACACGAACGATGCACACCAAGAACTCGAGCAACAAGCAACGAGGAAAAAGTAGGGCTAGCAGAATCGAGTTTCAAACAAAAGCAAGCAGAATGGTCAAAAGATATGACCAGGGTATTACATCAGAGCACCGTCAACCTTGGCATCGTCCCGCTGCCATTGCCGCTACTCTGAGCAAACGCTGTCATAAATTTTTACTAAGCAAGCGCTATACTTTCTAACTAAATGCACACAACTAAAATATTTTAAAAAGGAATCACTGCAATTGTTTTTGAATGCTTTTGAAACACAAAATATATCCTAATTATTTTCCTCTTCTAGTTGTTTGTCCACTCATTTCATTTTGGCGCTTTAGTTCCACCCATAATTTGATGTCGCTAGCACTTGGTTCTGGACCGCATTCGGGCTCCGGCTTCGCGACCTATTTCAATAGACCTTGCTCATTTCCTCGCTTTGCAGCTGGGGCGCCGCTTTCACGCTTTCCACCGATCTCGACTTCCTCGGGGCGGTTCCACTGGCGGCACCGTCTGTTGACCGGTTGGAAAAACCGAGCGCTCTTAGTTATCCGGCCTGCCGCGCTTTGATTTCGCTTCCATCATCCTCGCCTTCTCACCGTCTGGCTGCGATGCAAGCAGTGAAACAAAAAAAGAAACCATCGGGTTGTGGCCGGTGCCCAACGCGACAGTTCTTGAATCGCTTGTTTCTGCTAGCGGGCACAACTTTATCGCCCCCAGAAAAGTTCAAATGTCGTCGAATATTCACGTGTTAGCGTGGGCCTGAAAAAAGCGCGCCAATCGCTTCTTTTCGCCGTCACGGCGTGCAGCAACGCGTCATTGCAAAGGAAACAGGTCATCCACTGTCTGCAAATGCCAGAATTTTCCAGGCAATGTGCGGTGAGGGACGGCTCGGAAACTTGCCACGTGGGCACAGACCGCGGTTTACAGGTAAGCAGTAAGGCCTGCTTGTTGTGGCCGCTGCAGCAGACACACCCAACATTAGGGCTCGCTATTTAAAAGACATTTTTTAGTTGTGCGCCAACAGATCAGCTGTAAGACTTCGTGTGTGAAATCAAGGCTTGTATCTTCACAGAAGCCAGCCGTCTCAGAAGCAAATAGAAACGCAAGGCTTGTGTTTGCACGAGACCATGCACCATGGACTGCGGAGTAAAGCTGGTGTGTGATGCTCTCTAACGAATCAACATTTTTATTCACTGGGATCAGCCTCAGTGAACTTGGAGAGCGAATGTCGCATCATACTCATTCCGAAAGCGGGTGGTGACCCCTCCGACCCGCAACCTTGGCGGCCCATAAGCTTCTTAAACGCAGACTACAAAATCGTCGCATCTTTACTCAACAGAAGAATGCGCACGATTCTGCCTCACCTAATCCACCGGGCTCAAACCAGCAGCGTGCCTGACCGCTCTGTGTTTGATGCATTGGCACTCACCAGAGACCTGTTCCCATTTGCCAGCAGGATGGGCTTCAGCGGGTGCTTTGTTTCGCTTGATCAGGCGAAAGCATTCGATCGGATGGAGCACTCGTATCTGTTCGGAGTCCTCGAAGCCTTCGGATTCCCTCCTCAAATTTTCAGCAGGCTGCGCTTACTTTACGCAGACCTGAATGCTCGTCTCTCCGTAAACGGCCACCAGAGCGCTCCCTTCTCAGTCACCCGGGGCATAAGGCAAGGATGCCCTCTCTCCCCAACGTTCTTCGTGTTATGCCTGGATCCACTCATCCGGCGCATTAACAGCAGCCAATCCATACGCGGCTTCCCTCTGCCTGGCCAGGGCCAAATCAAAGTTTCGGCCTACGCCGACGACGTGTCGCTTTTCCTCAAGGACGAGGATAGCTACGCCGCTTTTTCACGGCTGTTTCTCGAGTACAGCGAGATATCGGGGGCCCTATTGAACAGGGGAAAAAGCAAGGCACTAAGGTTTGGCACCTTCCCACCGATACTTGCGGGCGAGGTGGAGTGGGTGCAGGGAGTGAAAGTCCTGGGAGTAGTATTCCTCGCCAGCGGAGAAATAGCCGGTGAAACCTGGACTAACCTCCGCACGAACGCTGAGAAACGCCTCTCGGTGGCGTCAACTTACCGCCTTTCAATGGCAGAGCGCTGCTATATAGTTAAGTCTACAATCCTAGCCGCATGTTTTTTTGTCGCCCGCATCGCAAACCCACCGCGCACGTTTGCTCCAAGGCTAAACTCGGCCTTTGGCTCTTTCGTTTGGGCGGGCAAAACCGAACTTGTGTCACGAATGTTCATGCGCCTTCCATCGTACATGGGTGGGTTTGGTATACCTTGCATCCGCACCATGTGCAATGTGCTCGCCTTGCGAGGAGTACACGATCTTGTGCGCAACTCAGACTATCCCGGGAGAACACTCATGGCATACTTTCTGGGTACAGCGCGTAATGTGTTTTTTAAGGCGGAAGCCTTTAATGTCTCATCGTTGTAAGCAGCAGTTGTCGACAGAAAATGTCACGCTTTTCAATTGGTGGAAACGGTCGTGACGTCACAGTGCGCGAATTTCAAACGGGGCCAATTGTACTTTGGCTAGTAACCATGCAACCACTTGAAGGGACCGTATAGTGATGCTCCAATTAAGTGGGACTGAGCTTAGTTAATTGCTTAATTACCCAATTAGCCTAATTAGCTTTACTAGTCAGGTCATATAAATAAATAAAACTGATTAAGAAATTGGTCGAGCTCAGGAATCGAACCCCGGGCTTCGGCGTGAGAGACGAGCATGCTATCCACTCCGCCGTGCCAGCTCGATGGCTTGGAATGAACAAAGGCGCGTCTATACTCCGTTTCATACATCAGGTGCAACGCTGTCAAAGCTAGCGCTCTTTTTTGCGCAGCCTGCATCCGTGACAGAAAATAGTGCGTTGCTTGTGGTGAGCGAAAAATAACAAATGCATTGCCGACAGGCTTCGTGGGTAATACATTTGTCATCAGCGTGACAAAAAGCGATGATATTGCGAGCGAATCGGTCGAGATCTGTGATTTTGTATTTTGCGTGTGTCGTCTTTTTCCATTTCACGTTTTCGCTGTCCCCGCTGGCCGCCGTGTTTACTCTTTCTGTCCGCCTCCCTTTTACTTTTGAGAAAATGGCGTCCAGCTCAGCGGCGTGACGACAATTTGGACCAATCTGAAACGCGGACAAATACGCCTTGCTCGTCGGTAAATTGGTTTTTGAGGAAAGGAAATGTATCTGTCATATCTCGGTGGACACCTAAACCTCGCCGTAACGGGAAGGGAGGAAGATGGAGCGAAGCGTTAGACCGCACGGTCACAAAATAGCGCGGAGGGATACACCTCTCTTTATTTTTTTCTGCAGACTACTTCCGTAGCCTTCACCGCGTTGCACATGATGTATGAAACGGAGTATAGTGAATACGGTGTCTTCACTCACTCTCATCTTCCTCCATTCCCTTCCCGCGAGGTTTAGGTGTCCACCGACAAATGAGAGACAGATACATTTCCTTTCCTCAAAAACCAATTTACTGACGAGCGAGGCGTAGAACCGAATGGGCGATGGCGTTCTATGGACTCCTTGACAGCGTTGCAAGACGCTGTCGTGTTCCACTCTTAGGGGCATCAGTGACCACACTTTAGGTCAAAAAAGTGCCCCCCCCCTCCTGAATTTTGTGAGACAGTTACTGCGTAATTTCCTTTCCTCAAATACAATTTTCATTTTCTTCATTACGGCTCCTCTTTATCTATCTTCTTTCACTCCCACTTCCTCCCTTCCTCTACGGTGCGGTTCAGGTGTCCACCGATGATGATGATGATGATGAAAACTTTATTTGTAACAAGGGAGTTTTGGACACGTCGGTCCTTGGGCCCCCGCACGGCCCCACTGCACTCAAACGTTCATGTCCCGGAGGCTCATGACGCTGGCAGCCCGGCCGGTGGCGATGGCTTGCTTGGCCGGGTCCTCGGAGCGCAGTAGGGTCTCGCAAGCCTCCCATGAGGCAAGGTGCTCCAGGCCCCGCGGGGGAGGATCCGCCGGGCAGAGGAAAAGAAAAAGCGTTGCGTTCAAAGGGCAAGGCATCGCGCTGAACGGGTGATGTTCCGTGGACTCCCTGGCAGCGCTACAACGCGTTGTCGCATTCCACTCCTAAAGGCGAAGTTAAGCGTAATTAATTAGCAGTTAATTAGTATTCAGGCATTAATCAGTAATTAACCATTAATTAGTGATTTGTCATCACTTAGTAATTAGTAGTCAATTATATGTGACGCCACCGGTGCCACAGAAACAGCGAAGGTGGTGCGGAAAACCCTTCCGCCTCTACCCACTTTAGACAGTCAAAGTGCCTCCTGAATTTTACACAACACGTGGTTGGCCCTACAGCCGAGCAGCCACCGGCATTTTTCGTTAATGTGCGTCGCACACTGCCGTCGTTGTCTGCCAGCGTGCCCGATCTGGATGTTGATGAAACCCCGCCCTCCAGGATGTGTGAAGCACTAACGGTCGCTGAGCTGACCCGCGAACAACTCCAGAAAACGAGACGGGCACGCTGGCGCCAGCTGACCTCAGCTGCGCTTCCTGCAGATGTCAGGGACTTCGGCTGGCTGCGAGGCTGGCGGGTCCTGCCCACAAGAGACCGCCTTGCGGCGTAGGGCGTGGCGCCCTCCGCCCGATGCCCGCAATGCGGTCTTTTAGAAACGTTGCGGCACGCTATGTTCGACTGTGTAGTGGCGCGCACCTTTTGGGTACTAGTGTCACGGATGTTTTTAACCCGCCTCGAAGCGCGCACTAGTTCACGCGAACTGTTCACAAATATGCTCTTGTGTGTCGGCATGTTCCTTTTGTGGCGGCAGCGTGGAGCGGCTTCCTTAAATGGGCGTCCGCAAAGAGCAATGTTTCCAATGTTGCAGCGCCTCCGCACGCGCCTCTTTGAGCAAGCATGCGTGGACGCACTGTCAATGAGTGAGGCTGAGTTCTTGCGCAGATGGTCGACATATTTCATCGTCCTGCGCGGCGGTCGAGTGTCGGCTTTCTTACTGCCTTATTGACGTGCTCAGTGCTGCGTCACTGCGCATGTGCTTGACCGATCAGAGGATTCCGCCGCTAGACTCGGACGGGAGCGGACGCTCTGTCGATGGGCTACGTCGACGACAACCGCTCACTCTCTACCTCGGTCACCCGATGTCCGACTCTGCGTGAATCAAGTATATTGAGGCAGCGTTCGCTACGGCTACTCTTCTGGCTCGGAGACTAACCAGCCGCTGCTGCGATTCAGGGAAATATTAACACATTATAGCGACAACCACCGCCTTTTCCCGGCCCCTGCAAAAGGGCTGAGTAAGACGGAGGAGCGAACTTTAAGGCGCCTGCAGACAGGTACTCTACTCTGTCCTGCAATAATAAAACATTACGATCCTAACACGGATGGGCGATGCCCACACTGTGGGGAGACCTGTGATATCTTCCACATGGTGTGGGCATGTACTCAAAATCCCCACCTCCCCCCTTCCCCTACCCCTTCCAGAGAGGCATGGGAGACTGCCCTCCTCAACTGCTCCTCGCTTGAGTCCCAAAGGGCTCTGGTGAAACGGGCGAGAGACGGGGCCTCGTCGTGCGGTGTCCCGGACTAGGGACGCCGACCATGTAGCGGGGCCACTCTGTGGCTCCCAAACTCTTTTTTTTTTTACAATATAAAAGTTTTCACCACCACCTACTCACGTTTCCAAGGTGGGCCGATTTTTGCACCCATTATTGAGGCTTTTAAGAGCTTAGCGAGCCCAGTGGGGCGCTAGGCCTAGTTAGGCCTAGGCAGGCAAAGGCACCCCCGGCGGCCGAGGCCCGCTAAGAACCTCGGCGAAAATGACTGAACCTATGGAGGGAACGAATATAGACCCCGAGGAGCTGAAACAGCCCGGTCAGTGGTTTGTCAGCAAAAAAAGAGGAAAGGTGGTGCCGCTCGAGGACGAGGAACGCGCTGTCGCCGCTCAGCGAGAGAGAGAATGAGCCGCGTCCAAGCGCGCTGGCAAGAAAATGGCAGCAAATTCGGTGCAAAGGCAGACAGTCAAGATACCAGACGGAGCTGAAAAAATTATTCTTCGCCCACGGGGTGGGGTTAGCCGCCTCCTTACACACGGCAGCCTAGAATTAGCGGAATTGATCGCTCGCACCGCCGGCGTCGATCTCGCCGAGGCCCAGGAGGACATTTTCTCTGTTAACACAAAACAACAGTCCATTCTCATCGCCACGACAAGTGACGAGAGGAAAGGGAAATACGTTGGGCTGCGCGTCCTCCAATTTGGCAGCGACAAAATTGACGTTTCCGCATACGTGGCTATGCCCGAGGACTGCGGGAAGGGTGTCGTGCACGACATTCCCTTACGCTTCACTGAGGAAGAACTTGTGCACCGACTCCGCACCATCAAGGGCAACCCACCCGTGCTAGGAGTCAGGCGTCTGGGTAAAAATTCAACCACGGTCCTAATCCTATTCGAAAATCCAGAGGTTCCAAGGTGGGTGAAATTCTCGCTTACGTGGCAAAGGTGCGCACTATACCGCAAAAAGTACGAGGTGTGCAATGCATGCGGACGCCTGGGCCACCGCGAAGATGTCTGCCCGGATCCCGACAATGTCAAGTGCCGAAGATGCGGCGCGGAGCGCCCGGCGTCGGGACATACTTGTGACGCGAAGTGTCAGCTGTGCGGCAAAAATCATCCGCTCGGCGACAAGAAGTGCAGGGAAATCTACAGGACTCCCTATCTGATCAAGAAACGGCAGTGGGAGCAAAAAATTAGCCAGCAACGGCAGCAGCTGCAGCAGCAGCAAACATCGGACGCAACACCCGAAGGCGATTGCAGAGGACGCTCAAAGGTCAGAGGAGGGGACACCCGCGGCCGGCGCGGAGATTCCCGAGGCAGTACCGGAGACTTTCGACTACGGAGCGGGGACTTCCCGCCACTGATGGACACTACCGGTCGAGGCCGTTCGAGCTCCCGTGGCAGAGGGCGATCCGGATCCAGGTCCGGAGCCAGGGCCAGTTCCTGTTCGAGCTCCCGTGTCAGAGGACGATCCGGATCCAGGTCCGGAGCCAGGGCCAGTTCTAGCTCCAGGGACGCGAGGAACCCGTGGGCCCCCCGGAAGAGAAGCCCGAGCGGGGACCGTAAAATCGTAAGTTTCAGCAGCGCGGCCTCCCAGGCGAAAGATGAGAAAGATAGAGAAATAGAAAATTTAAAAAAGGAAGTCGATGAACTTAAGAAGATCATTAAAAAACTCACTCAGGACCTTCACCGACCTCAACCACAAACACGCGCGGGGTCCCTCCCGTCTCAGCAAGCGTTTCCTTCAGGACAAGTAGCTAAATCGGCTCCCCCACCTCCGGCGTCAAACGTACTCACACCAAACGCGCCGCCGGCGACGGAGGAGGAAAAGATGGTCACTGAGCCGATTAGACCTCCCCCGCAGAAACGGAGGGGTGGGGAGACAGATCCGATGGTGGCATTAGAACAAAGGTTAGACGCGAAATACCAGGCGAGATTCGAGAGGATCGAGACTGGCATGATCGAAATTATGGGTCTCCTAAATAAGATTCAGGAACAACTTACAGTTGCTGCCGGGAACGCAGCCTCTGGCGCTCTCACGGAGACGCAGCCAGTACTTCACCATTCCGAATATGGCCAGAACTCTATCAAAGAATGATTCGACTGTGTGGCAGTGGAACTGCCGAGGGTTCCCGCGTAAGCGAGCGCTCGTGCAACAGTACCTCGAGCAGGAAAATGAGAAACCTTTAGCCATAGCGCTGCAAGAAACGGGCAAGGGCGCGGTTAAACTTACGGGATATCAAGCGTTTGCTAGCGACCGCGGGGAAAAATCTCGGGTTACTACATTCGTCAAAAGGAACGTAGCGGCAATCGCACACGAAATCAGTTCTCGTGACATTGAGGCGGTTCTCGTTGAAATTCTCACGGGTAGGAAGGTGGAGCCCAGTATTTTCCTCTTAAACATTTACAGCACCCCCAAGCAGCGTAAAGTTAGGTTCAGGGCCCTCTTTCGCAAAGCCATCAAGGCGGCAGGAACAAACCCGCTAATAATTGTAGGGGACTTTAACGCGGCCCATCAAGAGTGGGGATACAATAGGCACGACCCGAAGGGAAGGCAGCTGTGGGAAGACTTTCACGAATTGGGCCTCACACTGCAAACGGACCCGGGCTTTCCGACCAGGGTGGGAAACAGCGTGAGCGTCGACACTACCCCAGATCTAACCTTCACCAGAAACGTTGCAGAGATTACCTGGAGAAACACCGACATCAACTTTGGGAGCGATCACTACGTCCTCGCAGTAACCCTTAAACGGGGAGCCAAAGTAAGAAGCAGCAGAAAACCCAGTGTAACTCAATGGGATAAATTCAGACAACTCAGAGAAAGCTCCGACGTAGAGCAGAACATCCAGGATATCGACGAATGGGTGGAAGCCCTCATGCGCCAAGTTAAGGCCGCTACCACGACCCTACAGGAGGAAGACGCACCGACAACCGCCGACAGCAAACTCTTGCACATGTGGGAAGCTAAACGAGGCATGGAAAAGCGTCTCCGCACACAGAGATGGAACAGAAATTTGAGGCGAAGAATAGCCAGGCATAATAAGGAAATTGAGGAATACGCAATTAAACTTTCTGAGCAAAACTGGTGTAGTAGATGTGATGAAATGGAAGGCAATATGAGCCTTTCCAAGAAGTGGGGCCTGCTGCGACATCTCCTGGACCCTGATAGCTCAAAAACACAATCGGGCACTAGATTGGCGAAGGCCAGGCACGCGTTCGAGGGGACGGACGCGGAGCTCGTGGCAAAATTAGTAAACACCTACATCGGCGACACAGAATCCCTCCCCCTCCCGCAGTACAAGGGCCCTCCTAACGAGACTCTCGATGCGCCCATAACAGAGGCGGAGGTTAGGGCCGAAATTTTGACTTTAAAGACGCGATCAGCCCCCGGCCCAGACGGGGTTACGAACAAATTATTAAGGAATCTGGACGACATGTCCATAACGGCGCTCACGAAATACATGCAGGAGGTATGGAGTAGCGGCCGTCTCCCTCAGCAATGGAAAACTGCAAACGTGGTGCTAATCCTTAAGCCGGGTAAACCGCCCGGATTAGAAAATCTCGGACCAATTTCCCTAACCTCGTGCGTAGGAAAGCTTATGGAACGCGTCATCCAGGCTAGACTGACAAGCTTCATGGAGTAGAACGACCTGTGGTCGCACGAGATGGTCGGGTTCCGGCCGGGCTTGTGTACGCAGGACGTGATGCTTCGCTTGCAACATGACATTATAAATTCGAGATCCAAAGACGCGAAGGTGATTTTAGGTTTAGATCTAACCAAAGCCTTCGACAATGTTAAGCATGCGGCCGTCCTTGCGGGGCTTCAGGACATAGGTGTCGGCGAAAGGACGTATAATTACATCAAGGATTTCCTGTCGCACAGGACGATAAAACTAAAATTTCAGGACTTATAATTCCCCAAGGTTTACCTGGGAAGTAAGGGAACGCCACAGGGATCGGTGCTCTCCCCCTTCCTTTTTAACGTGGCAATGAGGGGCCTTCCCGCCGCACTCAGGAATATAGACGGCATAAAATTTAGCTTGTACGCAGATGACATCAACATATGGTTGAACAGTGGTAGTGACGGTAGCATAGAAGAGCGGCTGCAGGCAGCGGCAGACACTGTAGTGTCCTACGCGGCCGAAAGGGGCCTTGTGTGTTCGCCGCAGAAATCGGAACTCTTTGTTTACAATCCGAAAGCGCTCCGGTGCAAGCGCGACTGGAATTTTGAAATTAAGGTAGAGGGCAAAGCTGTACCGAAAGTTAATCACATCAGGATCCTCGGACTTTTTATCCAAGAGGACGGTTATAATGAAGGAACGATCAAGAAGCTCAGCAACTACGCTGCGCAAGTAACAGGGATCTTCAGGAGGGTCGCGCTGAAGGGCAGGGGCCTCAAAGAAAGTAGCCTCTTGAAACTGACGCAGGCGTATATTATTAGCCGAATATGCTATGCCACGCCATTCCTCGATATTAGGGTAAACGAGAGAGAGAAGATCGACGCAATTATTCGGCGTTGCGTCAAGAGGGCGCTGGGCGTACCTATCTCCACCTCTACAGACCGCCTGTTGGAAATGGGGGTGCATAATACTTGGATTGAACTAGCCGAGGCGGTGCGAATCGCCCAGCTCGAAAGACTGAGTACAACGAATACGGGCCGGACCATCTTAGAGTGGGTCAGCCGAAAAGTAGATAGGGGCATATGCGACAAGGTCGCCCTACCGCCACAATGTCGCGAGAATATCATCGTTCCCCCCCCTCCCCCGCAACATGCACCCAGAACATCACAGGGAAAGACGGGAGAAGAGGGCGGAGGCGCCGGTTAAAAGGACCGGGAACTTCAGGGCAAATGAGGTTGCCTACGTGGACGCAGCGAGTGGCAGGTCGGTGGCGGCGGTCGCCTCAGTAGTCGACGGCCGAGGTGCACCAGTCGCCGCCGCCTCTATTAGGAGTAGAAACATAGATACGGCCGAGGAGGTCGCAATAGCGCTTGCTTGCGCCGGAACCAAGGCTAGTTTGATTCTTAGTGACAGCAAAACAGCAATCTGCAACATCGGAAAGGGCAGGGTCTCGCCAGAAACGGCTCGAATTCTGTCCGCAGCCAAAATTGATCGCAAGATCACCTTAATTTGGGTCCCAGCACACACATCCGTCCCCGGTAACGAGGCGGCCCACATGTTAGCCCGAGATCTCTACTTCCGGGTACCCGTAGAGCCACCCGACCCCCAGGGGATGGACGAACGTTTGCAAACATACGCGGAAATCGCCGTGCACTACAGGTTAGGCAGGCGTCTAATGCCACCACCAGATCCAAACTTAACCAATACAGAGGCCATCGCCTGGCGACGATTACAGGCCGGAAATTTCGTTAACCCTGTCTGGTTATTTCAAACCACGTTAGACGATAAAAAAGGTGACAAATGTAAGACCTGCGGAGCGAGGGGGACCCTCGATCATATAATTTGGCAATGCCCTGGATCCCCGGGTGCTGAGGACAATATTAAGAGTAGAGAAGCCTGGGAGGCCCTTCTGCGAAGCGAGGTCCCCGCCGACCAGAAACGAGCTGTCCGCCTGGCGGCTGAAGCCGCGAAGAGACAATGTATCTTCGCCAGTCTTTAGTCGCGTAGGTCCCGTCCCCCGTCCCCTAGGCCTGCGTGGTAGGGACGGGGAGTAGGGGGCCTCCTACATCGGTGGAAATAAAAGTTATCAATCAATCAATCAACTTGACCGATCAGAGCATTGAGTTCAGCAGTTTTGCTTTGTATTTTTGTTGACATTAGAAAAAAAAATAAACTTCTCTTTCTACGCCTTTCTGAAACGAAAGCGAAGCACTCTGGACTAGGGTGCCTCGATGCCAGCGCCGCCGTTCAGGGTGGTGCCATCCTTTGACCGCTCCAACGCCGCCTCTCTTTCTCTGCGGCGCCATTTTGAATCACGGCGGTCGGTCGGGCTGGTCTATAGTTGCGTGGTGCAAGCCGCTGAGCTCCCGTTTTTCGAGGCCCAGTGGCTGCGGACGATCGCTCGTGGCTTTATTTATTTGGACTAAGGAGCTTGTCAAGTCCACCGAGGTGGCATGGCGGGTTGTTGTGTGCCAATGTGCGCCGGGTCAACACGTAAAGGCCTACGCTGCTTTCGCTTCCCCCGAGACTTCGAGCGAAGGAAAAAATGGGAAGCTCAAGTAAAGCGGGATCAGCCCTAGAGTACATTGCTTTAAATGTTACACCTCACTGTGCTTTTTTACCACTCTGTCCCGTTCTGCTATTTTGTGGTTTGCATCTTTTTTTTTCATACTTTGTTTTCATGTTTTCCGGCGAAGGTTACACCCCACTGTGCATAACAACGTTTTTCCCCTAAGTCTTGTTGACTTATTTCGTGGTTTGAACCATTTTTCATGCTTTTCTTTTATGTTTTCCTTTAAGGTTACACCCCAAGGTACTATCAGCAAGAAATGAAATGTGAACATCACAATTAGGCAGCGAACAGCCAAACAAGATGCTCTTAGGCAGGCGAAGCTCAATACTGGCGCAGGTTACTTTAACATCAAAGAAGCGAAGACTCTTCTTGAGAGGTGTTATGCAACCTATCTTGTATTTCCTTTCCAAGAACTAAAATGTGGGTCTTTTTTTGTCGGCATCTCAGTTTACTTGTTCGCGTTTCATTCGTTGCTGATCGTATATGCCCCACTTTTCTGTCCCAATGTCTTGCTTACTTATATTGTAGTTCGTGTTTTTTTCATGACCTGCAATTACAGTTGGCATTAAATGAATAATTTGCATTGTCTTTTGTTTTGTTCTCTGTACCCTCTGCAAGAGAGTAGGCTGAAAAGCTATGTTACTTATTCGTCTTCATCAGTAATAAAGATCAACTTTTATGTAGGGGTTCTTTTTCGAACAACCTAACCCATCAGCACACAATTTTGTAGACAGAATAGGAAATACACGGATAGCCAGCGTTAAAAACCGCGTTTTTTTTAAACAAAACCCTCTATGGTCGATTTTTTTTTTCAAAAACGTGACTTTTCAATGTCGATTAATTCGATTTCGAATTTAAAATTTTCAGAATTACTGCTGTTTTTAATGACTAAAATCCACCCTTCTTTGAGCAGGTTTACATGCATGGTTTATTAATGAATACCGATTGGCTTGAATAAAATAAATGTGAAAAAATATGTGTAGAATTGTGTTTCACAAACTGAGGAATCGCAGGAGAGCAACCGATGCATATGTCCATGGCGCAAGCGAAGTGTGCATGCGAGCGCACGCAAGAACATTCGGTGGTTGTGCGCCCCTCATAAAAATGAAACGAGTGAGAAACTTCCAGTAATCCTTTATGCTATCGCCAACGAGGGGCGATTCGTTTTCTTTGGCCTCGAGAAAGAAGACGCAGGAGCAGTGGCAACGTCGGTATACAACGGCATCATTTGTATATACCAGCGACCACCCCATAAGCAGATGTAATTGCGCCCTTGTGAGCAATAAACGGGCGAGCAACTCGCAGTTACCCTTTCAAAGATTAGAAAGCAGGCAGACACCAGTTTTTGCGAGCAGAAGAAACGGAAACAGCCCGCGCGACGATAGCGAAACCAGCCGCAACGCTAGGGCGGCTGACGACACGCGGGCATTAACAGAACGTGGGAATTAAAATCCAAAATATCGTGGAAAAACCAGAGGCAGCAATTTCTTCTATCCGCATGCAGCAGCAGCACTTGCCCGGCAACAGATCTTTAAAATATTAGCGCGTTTTTCAAACCAACAGATGGAACAGTAGATGTTCCACCTCGACCATCTGGGGCTGTAAAATTAAGTCATGCAATTACGTATTCGACCCTCGGATGTTAAAATGGCTATTATGAGTGAAAAGATGCGCAGTGCGATGTTGATGAAAAAGATTGTTCTAGTCAAAAGCTCTCTCACGCCCGCTGAGAGTAAGGGTGGCGCCGTTACACACGCTAGCGCAGCTGATCCCGTGTGATTCAATATGGCGGCGCCAGCGATGTTGTCTCCACCCTGAACGGCGGCGCTGGCATCGAGGCACCCTACTCTGGACATGCAAGTAATGTCAACTTCTTTTTCGGGATTGAATTATAATATACTTCCAGCAATGCAATTTGTTTTTATTTTCCTGACTACATCTTCTGCATTCCATTCCTGAGCATAAGGATGCCGCTAGTCGACTCTTGGTGAATGCCTCGGTATAAATTTGTGCTATTTCCTATCTGAGTCGAACAACGACAACCTTTGAAGAAGCGCACAGTGTTCCCAGGAAGCGCACTAAGCGTGAGCTGATCGCTACAGACGTGAGTTGTTTGAGATGTGGCATCAGGGTTGACGGCTGACGTGGCTGCTAAGTGTGCAAAACTGTTGCCACAAAACTTCGCGGCCTCAATTCTACGTCGTTCCTCAAGTTCCTGAAAAGGCCTACAGGAGGAACTGTTTCAGTTGTCCGTTATGAGTCTAGCGCTTTCTTTAATTTATATCATTTTATGTTCAGCGAACAACTTACGCGGCGTCATTTCCTCGTCGCTCCTCTTCCCCCTCCCTTACGTCCTCTTTGCTAACCGCCAGAACGCTCACGCACTCACGAGACCGTCGTGTCGCGAACGAACGCAACCCGAAAGGAAACTGGCGGCAGCTGCTGCTGTCTCTCCGTCGCGCCCGCAATGGTCGCTTCTAGTTTACGCCAACTTGGCGCGTTGCTTTCATGTGGTTTTGTTCTTAGATGTGTTGTGCTTTCATCTGGAAAGTACCGTTTACGCATCTAAGTCTTGATGGTGCTTTATGAAACCAGGAGAAATATGCATTGATGGGGTGACGGCAGAACTCGACTCTCGACGAAACTGAACGCGGCTTCGTATGCGCTTTAAGGGTCCACGTTCACCGGTAATCGAGGTTAGAATAACGTGCCCGAAGAGCCTGTGGGAGAGTCGCTATTGCCCCACCCAATTACGTACCGTAGGGGGCTGTTGCAACCGAAAGTATGAGGCCGGCACGAGGAAGGAAATGACGAGGAAGGAAATGATGTGTTTACTGGCTTGAGCGCAAAGATCTAAGATTGCGTTCAGCCGAACGGTGAACCTCGCCGGCACGAGAGTCTAGCTCCATCCGGAGGAACATCAGCGTTATCGTATACGGCGGCTGGTGCTGCTCCTGCAGCGTAAGGCCGCTGCTGCTGCTACAGTAGCACCCCCCCCCCCCCCCCCCCTTCGCTAGTGAAGGAGTAGGTGAAGCTGGAAGCCGAAACGATACTTTCCGCTGCTGGGAGGTAGCGGGGAAAGATGGCAGAGGAGGGCAGCCGGACCGTTGGGGCATAGAAACCACACATGCAGGGCCAGTGGGCCGAGCGTCTTCTGTGAAGGCGGGCTTCAAGCGGTCGATTGAAATGGTGTCAGTGCGCCCATGAATGTCCACGATAAAGAACTTCGGTGTTCTTTCGAGCACGCGGAATGGGCCATCAGGGGGCGCTGACGCGGCTTGCGGACAGAGTCGCGGCGAAAAAAATCGTGTGTGCAAGTGGCCAGTTCGGATGGAACGTGTGAAGATGGCCGAGACTGGCGTCGGAGATGTGGCGCTCGGCGATGACGGCAAAAATGGCGGAGCTGCGTCAGGTAATCGGTAGGGTCGGGACTTGTGGACGAATCGGTGGATTCGAAAAATTCCCCTGGAAGACGAAGGGGCGAACCGAAGACAAGTTCTGCTGGAGTGCAACGTAGATCTTCTTTTAGCGTAGCACGGAGGCTGAGCAGAACGGTAAAGATGCAGTCCAGAGGGTAGTGTCGAGTTGGGCTTTGAGGGATGTTTTTAGCGAACGATGGAAACGTTCGATCATGCCGTTGGTGATGGGATGGTAAGCGGTTCTCGAAGACCGAGGCCCTGAACAGAGAGGTTTGTCATGGCATCCACGAGACACTTGCTGCGTATGTTGATCAGCAGATTGTAGTGGCGCAAAAAATCAGCTCCGCGGATTGGGTAGCGTACGTCTGCGATTAGGAAAACCCATCGGAACACACGTCGGAGGCCCAAATTGAGTGTAAGAGCATGTTCCCCGTACGTAGCGATGGGGGTAAGGTTTGCGGCTTGGAGCGATGCGCCAGGACTGCGAGAAGTTGATGACGTAATGCTGCGAGGGAGGACGCTCACGTTTGCTCCGGTGTCAACGAGAAAACGGAGGCCGGAGTTGTGGTCGCGAATGAAGAATAAAGGGGTGGTCTGTGGGGTGAGGCCACTGGCCACCTCTAGGGGCTGTCGTGGGCGGTTTCCCTGGGAGCGACAGGGATGGGGCACCGACGCGCTGCTTCACCAAAGGTGCGGGGGCACCAGCACTCGAAACACCTTGAAGAGGTGCGGTAGCACTGCGTCGGCGAGGTGAGGTCTTGCGACGGGAAGGTGAGAGAGAGCGGGAAGTCGACAGTGCCGCGATTTGGTCTGAGAGACGTGCAATTTGGGCGTGGAATTCATCACGAAGGCTCTGAAGGTCAACACAGGAGGGAAGAGATGATGGCGGAGTGGGAGGCTGCGAGACTGCGCCGGGAGAAATTGCGGAGAAGGAAACGTCCATGACGGAGTCTGCCAGCTCAGCAATCTTCTCCAAAGTTAACCCATGGGCGGGCACAAGTACCATGCGGACCGACGACGGCAAGCGCTGGAGGAAAAACTCACGCAGGAAGTCTTGGTCGAAGGTAGCAGCCTTGTCGCCCAGGAGCTGCTGGAGCCGCCGAAGCAACTGTGTTGGCTTGCGGCCCCCCATTTCTTCGGATTAGATGAGCTGCTGGAGACGGCGATGTTCCGAGGCGGCTGTTCGCTTGATGAGCTCAGCAGCCAACGGGTCAAACGGGGACGAGGCTGGCGGAGTGATGAGGAGGTCGCGGACTTCGGCGGCAATCTCAGGTGCCAGCGACGCAGCGACGTGATGAAACTTCTCCGCCTGGCTAGTGATGCGGCCAGTAGTGAGCTGGCTGCTGACATGTGCGAGTCAGAGCTGAGGATTGGAGGCTGAGAACTGGGGAAAGCAAAGGGACAGCGCAGGGACTGCGCTGGAAGGTCCGTCACCAGGCATGGCGGAGGCGTTGTCGTTGGCTTTGGCCATGGTGGGAGCGGGTGTTCCAGCGGACGTCCGGAGTCACCAGTTTGTTGCAACCGAAAGTATGAGGCCGGCACGAGGAAGGAAATGATGGGTTTACTGGCCTGAGTGCTAAGATCTAA
The DNA here is from genome assembly GCF_055824585.1 of Amblyomma mixtum. Taxonomy (NCBI): domain Eukaryota; kingdom Metazoa; phylum Arthropoda; class Arachnida; order Ixodida; family Ixodidae; genus Amblyomma; species Amblyomma mixtum. The sequence continues at coordinate 58,900,200 of NC_143012.1, forward strand.
GATGGCGTGCAGCCGAATGGTGCATCTCGCCGCCACGAGAGTTGTTGTTGTTGTTGTCCTCTAGATAATGCGTGTACCCACTGCGGAGGATTGGCCAAGACACCTATCAGTTGCACGAGAGTCTAGCTCCATCCGGGGTAACTTCAGCGTCATCGCCTTCGGCGGCTGGTGCTGCTCCTGCTGCGTAAGGCCGCTGCTGCTGCTACAGGGCTATCCTTCCTGCAATGAATGGTAGGGTCCGAGTTCTAAATTCGCCGGGATGACTAAACGACCTGCTTATTAGTGGAAAGGTTTCTTATTTTTTCATATCTTTGCATAGTTTACATATTTTATGGTCGGCCTAATCTACATGGTATCATTCATAAAACTGATTATCCAAGCAGAAGGAAAACCCTCGAAAATTTTCACTGCGTTAACATTTTTTACGGTAGTTAGCCAGCAATTTCCTGCTCTCTACGGGCCCTGCTTCAGCTGCCGGCAAAGCTTTGAGAAATCTGTCAATCTCGCCAGCTGCATGGGAGGAAGTAGCTAACACAGAATGAGTCAGTGGCGCCAGTGAGGGTTTCTTGTAGAGCCTCCATTTCGCCACGGCTAGCTTTTTGCAGCAAACATCGCCTCCACCTGAAAATATTTCTTGCCTTCAAAAGGCTTGACGAGCCATAGCTAAGTGGCGTGCGGCCACTGTGGTTTAGAGTGCAAGCACGCGGCGAAATTCTTTGCGCCGCAAGTTGCTTCGCCAACCAACGTCGCAGCAGCCAGTTCCAACGTAGTCTGTAGAAGCTCTGTGTGGACTTTCATTGCGGCGCCAACGACGCCAGCCAATGCATCTGTAATAATGCGAACTTAGAAGCACATATTTTTCGTAGTTGGTAGTTCACCATAGAGCCGAGCTTCCGCGAAATGCGTTTTCCCTTTTACGCTGGATCTTGGATCTTTACGTTCAAGGTTTGTCTGCTCGCAGCAGGAACTGATAAAAAAGGTAAGCATGTATGCTAATTACAGAACTTTAGTAAAACGGCGAGTTGAGCGAGTTGGTACATCTTGAGAAAAAAAAAACAGCGCAGGAACAGGGACACAAGAAAATAAGACGAGTATATTTGTAGAGTATATTTTTTCGTGTTCCGTGTAATAAACCTTCAGTTGCTAGTCAGCGCCGGTCCCGTCGTCTTTTTTTGTCGCGTCCCTGTTCCGGCGCAGTTTTTTTTTTCTCGAGCTAACTACAGAGCTCGGCAATTTTCTTCAGAGCATCCGATAAGCACTTCTTTAGCTATGGCCGCATCCCGGATATGAAAAGAGAAGATGAAAGACGTTAGTCAGTCTCCCTTTTGATTCAACAATGTTAACGAAAACACCATCGCCAGTTCGCCCTCTTGAGAGCCTTGGCGTGGCAGTCAGATAGCCGCTGTAAAATGCAAGCCATGACAGTCTCAGTGGGCGTGATGTGCGGAATTAGCTGAGCGTTTTTTAGGGCCACTGAGCCAATCGGGTGTCACATTGAAACGCTTCCTCTGCCTAGCCAGATAATACAGCTGTCTGCTTAGCTTACATGACATATTTTGCGACACTAAGGATGCGTGAACTTCTTACATTTATTTTTAGAATCGCGATGATCATGGTCTGTGTAGGCTGCTCAGAAGCTAGGATGAAAACCGCCTAGGTCAGCGAGCGTTCTCGCAATGCCTCAGCGTAGCAATAATGAAATTCGACTATTTTTTAAACCCTACTTTAATTATCTTCTGACACCACCGCACTGCTCAGCCTTATTTCGAAGGCAGCCTTATCTGGATCTGCAAGACGAGAAGTACTTGTAAATGCTGAAACATATTGCCTGGTAGTGAATGAAGGGGCGTACCCTTGTTATACCGATGGCGGTGGCAGCGGCCGAACTAGCTATGATGGTGCAAGTATGGAAACAAAAATAGCCATGTATAGACTGTCAGTAGGATCATGGTCGCCAGGAAGCAAAACGTTAGATGACCCACTGCTTTCATTTCACAGGTTTTGTTCTTTACACACCTTCCCGATCAGCACTAAACTACACAAATTTCGCCATTAAAGACTCTTCTGTGATTAGTATATTAGAATGCTGGGACATGTAAGCCCAGGTAAAATGGATACACTGTTAGGAAAACAAAAGATGATACCAGAGGGTCTCTTCTGCCACAAAGATCGAAATAAAACTCCTAAAATGAGCAGAAAGGGGCTTTCAAAAAATAAACAGTAAAAAAAGCAGTAAATAAACATTTTCAGACAGATCAGCACCAAATTTATTAGTGGCTTCGTCATTTCGATAAGAAAACACTGGAGGCAGCCTTTCCCACAGATAAACCGTACAGGGTTCGGAGCTGTCATTGATTCATCGACACAGTGTCTCTTGTCGCTGCACTTCACGGCTTCCCAACAACTAGAAGTTGCACCAACCGTGGTATCTGGGCTTCTGTAGTCCGATAAAGGTCGACATGCAATGCTGGAAGCAGTGGCGGCTCTCGTGTTTCAGGAAGTGAGGCGCCTCGCAAACACTATGGCTCAACCTTTGACAAGTCGCTGTGGTCCTGATCCACGTAATGCACGTGGGTCCTATGAGGTGCACGTGCAACCCTTCCAGCAGAGGAAGACTGCGTTGCATTGATGTGGCGAAGTTCTGCACAATCGTCTGCGGTGCTCTGCACACTGAAAGCAGGCTGAGAAATTGTAAGCTTCTCAGCTTCGACAGATGAGCCCACAGTGTCCAGGAGTCTAGGGCTAGCTGCGTGTGCTCGATGGTGAGCTTACTGAGGTTGGGGTTGGCGCACAGTAGTCCTATCAGCTCTATAAACCGGGCTTCACTCATAGCGTCCACTTCAGAAAGACGCAGTTCTGCGACACGGCACACCGTCAGGAAGTTCAAGGAATACAATCTTGACACTTTATACAGGGTCAGAGATCGAAGACCTGTGGCCCTAACTAGGTGGGCTAACCAGCGCAACACAACTACTCCTTGCAGGCTGAGCACAAATGGCTCCCTTCTGTGACAAGACAAACAAGGCCATGCACGGTCACCAATAAGGTTCGAGCGCAAGTCCAGTTCCTCCAGTCTAGGACAAGCGAACCCAAGCTGTTCCATCGAGAAGCCATTGCCCCTCAGAGCGCACGGAGCCACAGACAGGGCACGGAGTTGGTGTAGACGGGACAGCTCGGCAATGGCAGAGAAGGCGAGTTCTTTGGAGAAGTGGAAGGCGTTGAGGTTAAGTTCAGTGATGGCCCTGAAGACTTGGAAAAAACTGACGAGGTCGTCCTTGCTCTCTGGTGGGGCGCAGGTCACGGGTGGATTCCACGGGTAGACGGTACGTTTGGATACAGCGACCACCGCCAGACGTCGGACGTGGCTCCAGCAGGCGTTTTCCGCTATTTCTTTCAGTGTGCTAGCGGTTTCTGCGGTAGCAATGGGAGTCAGTAGAATTTGCTTCCCCCTGCACGCATGCACAGGGTCGCATTGTAGACTGGATCTGTCGAAGATAGCCCATGGATTTTCTAAAGCTCGTAAAAAGATCTCCGCATTCCCGCAGACGGTGATCATCCGCATGAATAGATTTTCAAGCTTCGGACCTCGTTTGAACTCTTCGACCCTCTTGTCAGTGGTGTACGTGAACACTTGGAGGCTGTCAAGTGCAGCCTGTGCAAGAAGCGCGCACCTTGGAACTGTCAGCGCGTGCACACCACGCACTGTGTGCACATGCAGGCGGTTCAAACCGGGACACTTCTGCAGGAAAGCAAACAGGGTGTCGAAACCCGCGCTATAGGAGGAATGCACCTCGATGTACATATACCTGAGGGTGAGTGTTTTTGCTTCAGAAGCTTCGCCACGGCTGAAGTAAGAGCTGTCTGGCTTGTTTACGAAGGAAAGGTTGAAGAACAGAGAGAACTCCAACCTTTCAAGTTCGCAGAGGCGTTCAGCGATGAGTCGGAAGAGCTCTCGCGCGTCAAGAGGGCATCCTACGCAGAGCAGCTCGGTCAACTGCCCACACATTGCTACGCATTCTAGAAGGACGTTCTGGTCGATCAGGAAGCAGTTGGTGAGGCACAGAACACGCACGTGCTGACTTCGGTCCCCCTCCAGGGTTCTTGTGAGGTCGTCCACAGCGTTGGTAGCGCCGCACCGAACCATCCTCAAAGCTTCGCCACTGTAGTTGAGGTTGGCAAACTTTGGTCCCAATGAAGCGATGGAGAGCCGCGACTGCACATCGAGGTTGTGCAGGATGGTGATCCATGCCTTTCTTGGAAGGCGACCATAGTCGGGATCCTCTGCTACGGACGCGCCTTGAGCGATTCCGGTGACCGACGGGACGCTGCTTGAGACTGCAGGCGAAACACCACCACCAAGCATTGTGTTGGTTAGCGAAACGACGACATGCGACTGTAGTGTCCTCAAGATAAACTAATGCTCTTGCAGCAACACGCTTATATATACTGAGGCGTTATATTCCGGCTCTCTGGGAATCCACTTTTAAGTCGCTGAGTTTGATTTTCCATTACTTCCGCGCAGTCGCAGTTGGAACCGCGGCTGCCGTAATCATATCTGCGAAGCATTTCAGCCCCGCAAGAAGAGCTAAACATTCCGTCCCTCGCCGTGTGACGAAATGATTACCGCTCATGATTTCACAGCACATTTGCTTGGAAGGAATGTGTCAGTAAGGTCCGGTGAGACTTTAAAGAAGTATTAATGAAATGTTCTGCAGCAGTTCCTTCCTCAAAGCCGCGTCACGAAACTTAGCACAAATAATGCTAGAAATGGTTGTTACAAAAAGTTCTCAGTTAGGAGGAAATTAGATTTTCCTGTTTCTTTTTACACTTCTGAACCATCTTCTTGAGAAATAGTTGTTAGCAGAGAGCTGAAAATAACTGTGCGGATCGGTGGATTGATTTTACAGAAAGGAACCTCGGGCGGTCGAAATTTACGGAGCCCTTTACTATGGCGGCTTTCATAGCCTGCATCGCTTTGGGACGTTAAACACCATAAAACAAGCCAAGAAATGGAACGAGAAATTATAGCCTGAACCATGAACTATATTTTGCAGAGTTTCTTCCTCGTTTTCAGTGAGTGAATACACTAACTTAAAACGCTGAAGAAATTCCAGAAAATGTAGTTGCAGCTCTAGATTTTAATTTGCTGTCACTCTTCTCTGACGTAAGTCTACATTTTTTCGCATCTATTTTGAGCGCTCTCTTCCCGGCCAGCTCTTGTATGTAGTGCTAAACGGGAAACAGAATAAATAAAGGTGCTTCAAAAATTTTGGACAAACTGTTGTCTTTTAGCAGCTAATACGTCGGTGAAGGTTTTTTTGAGGTTTCGTTACGTAGCTTTTATTATGTAATTGCTGCATTATATTGTCACGCGGTGGTAACAATGACAGGGACAACACTTGAGCAGAGAGGCTACCGTGGCCAACTAGTCACAGGACTGACCCGTGCTCACGCAGAACTGAATGGCTAGGCGCCGCTATAGTAGCAACACATGTGCTCGGAGGGCGGCGAGCAAAAAGGTAGCCGCTCTCGGCGGCAGTCTGTATAAATCTGGCAATGAACTTTCGAGGTAAGGCGCGGGAATGAACAATGAATATCTGGTACTGCGCAGATCTAGCTGTGCGCGTCTGAAACATTTTATGCTATTGTGCTAGCATGTCTAGCCGGGAAGAAGGTGAAAATGCGCATACCAGCGACTTCTAGCGCGAACAAACAAACCAACTTTTCGCGCAATTGTTTGATTACTAATTATTATAATCTCTCAGATTACCCAAAACGTAAGCTCACCTTGAGCGCGACCAATGAATTTCAGAAATTTTCACATTTAACTGAATTTCCCAATAGTCGCCTCATTCCTTATGGACAATGAATTGGATCCACTGCATGCTATCATACTTCGGAGCAATAGCGCAAACAGGACAAAGGACCAAGAACGAAGAGACACACACAGCGCTAACTTCCAACAACTTTATTGGAAACCAAAGCACAAGAATTTATGCATACATTTTTACCGTATAATCCCAAAGCATGCGCAAAATCACTGTGAGCGTAGGTAATCTACTTCTTTTTTGAGAGTCTGACAGAAGGAGTGCTTACACAGGCACTTCCTAACTTGGCTATCTTTTCTGCTTCGATAATTTCACGAGTGCGCTTGTCATTACTTTTCCCAACTAAAAAACATTTGTCAAGTAACGGTTTGCACTTTACACTTTGCACTTTACTTGACAAATGTTTTTTAGTTGGGAAAAGTAGTGACAAGCGCACTCGTGAAATTATCGAAGCAGAAAAGATAGCCAGGTAAGGAAGTGCCTTGTAAGCACTCCTTCTGTCAGACTCTCAAAAAAAACAAGTAGATTACCTACGCTCACAGTGATTTTGCGCATGCTTTGGGATGATACGGTAAAAATGTATGTATAAATTCTTGTGCTTTGGTTTCTAATAAAGTTGCTGGAAGTTAGCGCTGTGTGTGTCTACTCGTTCTTTTGTCCCTTGTCCTGTTTGCGCTATATGAACCAACAAGCCCGAATTTCAACGATGCTATCATAGTTCTGCCAAACTGGCTATCATAGACGACTACCTCATCCCGTTCAAATGCCAGCCTGGGGAATACAACTCTAACCTCATTCCCCTCAGCTGCAACATTTTTGAGACTACTTTGTCTGACGTAACCTTGACCAAATAACTTCCCACCAGCCACCACCTTAGGTTCATTGGCTTCGCTTTAACCTTTGACCTCCACCACCTTTGCTGTAGGTACACCCCTCGCTGAAAAAAGATGTCCGCTACCTTTCTAATCTGCTCCCTCAAAGGTACCAAAACGCGGTATCGCCCCCGCTGCAATAAGGGACGCGCTAAGAAGATCATGCCCGCGTGAACGTGGCCGCAGTTTTGATTTACAAATCAGAGGGTCGAAAGCGACGGGATTTCCCCCGATCGTTTTGAAGGACCTGGCAGATGTGCTGTCGAGAGAAGTGCGCCTAGGCAAAAGGAAGCGCGACAATGTACAGAATTCTAATAACAAGACCGCCATAATTCTCTATGTACTCTCGGAGTCAAATGAAATGCGAACAGGGGAGCGCGTGGCAAAAGATCCAATTTAGTACGTCCGCCTGTCGCCATCAGGGATAGGCGCGCTCATCTGGTGTGCGATTGTGCTGCTTCTGCTTTCTTTCACGTTCATTTTCTAGCTTTGCAGCTGGGAGGGCCCAGTCACGCTTTCCACCGATCTCGACTTGCTCGGGGTGGTTTCACTGGCGGCACCGTCTGTTGACCGCATGGAAGAACCGAGCGCTCTTAGTTATCTAGCCTGCGGCGCTTTGATATCACTTCCATCATCGTCGCCTTTTCAGCGTCTATCTGCGATGCAAGCAGCGAAAAAAAAAGAAAACGATCGTATTCCGGCCGGTGCCCAACGCGACAGTTCTTGAAGCAATTGTTTCTGCTAGCGGGCAAAACATTATCGCCACCAGAAAAGGTCAAATGCTGGCGATACTCTCATGTTAGCGTGGGCCTGAGAAGAGCGCGCGAATCGTTTCTCTTTACCGTCGCAGCATGCAACATAGCGTCATTGCGAAAGAAACAGGTCGCCCACTGTTTGCAATTACCAGAATTTTCCAGGCATTCTGCGGTGAGGGACAGCTCGGAAACGCGCCCCGTTGGCACAGACCGCGTGTTACAGGCAAGGATTAAGACCCGCTTATTGCGGCCGCTGGGGTAGACACACCCAACGTTATGGCTCACTGTTTAAAGGACATTTTTCAGTTGTGTGCCAACACATCAACTGTAAGACTCCGTCTGCACGAGGCTGTTAAGTGAAGAGTTGTACCTTCGCAGGAACAAGTGGTCTCAGAAGCAAATAGAAAAGCAAGACCATGCACCATGGACTACGGAGGACTGCCGCTGTGGGACGTTCTCTAACGAGTCAACATTTTCACTCACTGGGACCAGCTTCAGCGAACTTGGAGAGCCGACAACACCAGGTGTGTCTTTTCTGCCATTTCTGCATGCTGACCTGACAAATTTGAGGTAGGATTACTTTAAACCAATGGCCATCGTACTGAACAGAAGAGGCCTTCGTTCCTTTCTTAATCCACGCAACCGGTAGACCTTTACTTGTGCACATCGCAACCAGACGCTGATAATATGGCGTGGATTGAAGCCAAATCAAAGCCCTGCAGGCAAGGGAGCTAAGAGCGCTCCCTTCGCCCAAGCGGTCCACTGCCGTGGCCACCAGCGATATAGCATACAGCGCTGCGCATGTTGTGATCGGTGGAAATAATGCACGGGGCGCTCCAGTGGCAAAGGGAGGAAACGAACGTTCAAGAAAACACAAGCAAAGCTATCGCAAACCGGTTGAGCACGCCTATCTCTTATGACGGCAGGCAGGCGGCGTAAAATGTACATTTGGCCGCACACTGCGCTGTTCCCATTTCATTTGACTCCAATAGTCCTACATGCTTTGTCATATCGGCTAAAGACCGCTGTTAATCTCGCTGGAAACTGGGTTGTCTTTTCGGCTACAAGGAAGCTAGGCTGCCTTTGTTGAAAAGTCAATTGCAAAGAACGAAAACTCCGCCTTGCACTATTAAACATGAAGCCCGCTATGTTTCTCGTGAGAAAGATGTAATTTACGAAATATCGATTGAGTGTGGTTGCACGTATGTCGGTCAGACTGGACGTTGCCTTAATGACAGGCTGCGTGAGCACGCTAAGCCGATGGAGACCTGCACGGGAAGCTATCTGCAGGCGGCGTGAAAATTGCGTCCGGGAGCACCACAAGGCGCAAGTGAAAAGAATTTATCAAGAAAAAACAGCCAGAGAATTTCACTAATCTTTCAAGATCCACACGAGGGGAACCAATTGCGTCAGCGCGCCTTCGATCGCGCTTTTGTCCGCGATCTGTGTCCGAATCATTTTCTTTTTTAGCTGTTTAGTACATGCGGTGTGTGTGATCGCTTCCTTTTTCCAATCGGTATGTATTGCTGACGCAAGTAAATCGGACTTCAGTTGGTAGTGGTCAGTGCATGCTTTTGTCTTTCTTTTTCTGTCGTCGGTTTGTTTGTGCTGCTTTGATTTTCTGCTGAACTTTGCTCCGCGTCTGCTGAATATGTCATGACTGAAGTCAGAGCCTTCTTATTGGGCGAAGCCCGTTGTCCAGCACAGAGATTGCTTCGAGGTCAGTCTTGCTGTCATATGACCAGCAATGTTCCGCGACCGCGCCGCGTTTCGTGTTTACCTGCTTGACTTCGTCTTTGTGCTGCTTTATTCCTTCGAGGAAGTTCTTCGTTTCGCCAAGAAATTTACCGAATTACAGTGCATCTTGCGAATGTAAGGTCCGATCCATTGTGTTCACATATTTGTAACAGACATGCAAAAATTTTGATAAAGATTATCCCCACGGTACTTCCATTATTATCCTCAGCTTAATATACGTAATCAAGAATTACTTCCACTTTTTGTTTTTACCGTATGTCTTCCTTCGTTCTGTAGAAGGAAGCTAAGAGCAAGCGGTACCAGGGAAATCGTAAGAAAATTTTTCTATCTACTTTTTAATTTCTTGTGTTCATAAATTAAAAATTATTTGTCTAATCATTTCACGGCTGCAGTCTCACTTGGGCAGAAAATAAAAGAAATGAACAACGACATGCCAAAGACACATTAGTGCCTATGACGTCCGTGTTTCGTGTACGGTTCTCTACCAACTGAGCTACAGCGGCAGCGGTCTAACCTTCTACTTGGGCTAATATCTAAAGTTGCATGTAACCTAACTCAAGTTCTCTCCCGCCCACCCTAGTCCATAGCGGGAACCTATAGTACGTACTCTACTAGGGTGAGTGTCACGTGGGACGTGATTCGCCGGTGATGGCGGAGGCTGTGCGAAAACAATGTTATTGTTGCCCACCTACCTATGATTTCTAAATAGTACAAGACGTTTGACACCCCCTCTTAACGACCGCTTTCTCTGCGGTTTTGGTCGTCTTCTGTCTCCGTGGCATAGCCCCTTCTCTCATGGCAACAAAGGACGCCATGTTTTTCGGCGTTTTTAGACTTGGTCTCCTTTTGTGTGGTCTAGCACATAAAAAAATGTATCGCATACCTCTGTTCACGCTGACAGCGTAGAAGCGAAAAGTGTGCCTTTTTCGCCATCGTTTTTTCTCCTCCTTCAGAGACGGAAGTGGTTGGAATGGGACAAAACTATTCAGCACCGTTTTACACAGTCTCCTATGGCACTCCTATGTGAACCCTCAGCATGAAAGACAAGAAAGGCAGCCCACTAAGCCTACTCCGTTCAATGCGGAGAGCCTCGATTTGCCCACTGGCCCAAAGTTTACTGTTCTCTTTTTGCACTTTGGGCTACTTCGCCACCGGTTTTCCTCCTGCTTCTGGTTCGTCGCTTCGGAAACGAGCTGATAAGAACTCGTGTTTCTTCTTATCGGCTTGGACGGCAAGCGTAGCCAAAGATCGTAAGCCGGATTTATTCCAAAGTGCAAGGAAATAGAAACCGGCCTACCAAATCGAAGACGCCCGCTCGCTCTGTGTCGTGGAGGGAAGAAGGGCGCTGAAGGTAGCCAGATCGATCGTCGTCGCCAGAGAAGGATTGCAATGCTTGCCATATCGAAGAAGTAGAAACGGTAGCTTTTCGTTATTGTATTTTCTGCAACAGTGCCCCGGCTAGCGTTTGCCAGTTCACTTGAGTGGCTAAAAAGAATAAAACAAATGTTTTCAGAGCGAAATCGAAACGATTGGATCGTGGGGAGCTTACGCATTCATGCATGTGACTTATTCCGGTTTCAGGAACGCTTCAAGAAAGAAAATAGTATGCGTAAAATTACGACAGTACAAATAAGCTCCGACGTCAGAAAGCTGCCCGAAAGCAGGCCTTGTGGTGGAAGTATCATTTTTGTTGCCGTACTAGAGTGAGCTCACAAAAGAGCCGCATCGCTCCAGTAGGGCTCCGCAACAAGTAGGCGATGATTACATGGCCAGCAGGAAATATATGTTGTCTTTTTATGTCCTAAACGGCGTTAAAGGGATAGAGGGTAGGTATTGTAATGGTACAATTAGGAGAAATTGATGTTGGCTTGTAACGATAGAATACTAGCTCTTAACCACAAGAAGACCACTTTTACTCCAATCGAAGGTCTTGCAAGGTAGTGAAGAGCAAGAATTAAAATACAGGCACCATCGACACAGCCCAATCTCGCAAATAAATGCGCGATGACAATATACGCGAAAAACGGTACTGATCTTACACGCTGGGATTCTTGCGTGTAATAAGTTTTGCTTTGCGACCGCTAGTGCACTTTTATCAGGCGACGAGGACGCAAAAGTCACCCTGAATATTGCAAGCCACAGAAAACCTTTTCTTTACGCCTAAAACGACGGGCAGCAGAGTTTCTGTATACTTTTGTGCTTCACGGCGATGTTGCTTTGAGTGCCATCGTAGTTGAGTTCTTGACGCACCCCGATTTGCAAGTACGGTGCAGCAGACGAAGTCTCTACCCCACTAAGTGCACATCGGACGAAGTTCATGGTACGGCACGCACCTGCGTCAGCGGAAACACCTGTGGCTAGCTAATGTTGTCCGATCATACACGTTAGCAAAAGCATCTCCCGGTGTTCTGACTACGTCAACGTACCAAGACTGTGGCCTGCATAATCGATGCTGCTAGGACTATTATTTAAATATGTCCGTACGTACCAATCTCTACTCATCAGTCGTGGCAGTGGCTCGGCGATGACAGCTGCCTCACCAGTAGCTTGGCTTGCTTTAACGCTGCCGACTCCTCGGCGCTCGGACTATCCTGTCAGACCAGCCGACCCAGCCCTCAAAACCTTTGCACGCTGTGTGAGTTGAGGTCGCTGATGCGCAGGCCGCAGTTCTTTGCTGGGGCTTGGTTGCTCGAATAGGGGACGGGATCCATCGCAACCCTTTGCCAACGTAAACTAAGCGACGGTATGGATGGATGTTAGAGTCCTTCAACGTCCCGACAGCAGTAGTACACATTTCGCTGCTGCTAGGCTGCGCCACACGCTGATGGCAACCACTGAGTCAGTCCTAGTTTATTGTCCGTTTATGTCACTTTCAAGTGTTTCGTCATCAGAGAGTACTGAGTTTGAATCAGAGCAGCGGGGAGAAGATTTTGTGCGAATGCAATACCTAACGCGGTTGCAACCAACAATCTTGTGCGAAGCCTCGGAGTAAGTCGGGTAAGCCCCGATTAGTTCGGAGGAGCGTCGCGCAAGCTGCACGCAGCCAATGGAAGGAAACTCGGGTAAACGCGAGGGAGCATCGCACCTGATGTACCTTCTGTCCTGATCTGTCCTTCAAACGTCACCGAGCCCCATGACATCCTATTTAATACCCGCTAGTTCCCCGAACAGCACTGCTATACGCAGGCCTCACTGGGTAAGGTTCGAGCGTTAAACGTTGCCAGGATCAGTTTCCAATGGCGGCCTGTCCGAAGAAAACGATTCTTAGACCCTTCCGCTGCGTCACTGGTCTGACCGCCGCCTTGTTCAGTTGCTACGCACGCTGGGGACTGAGGGCCGAGGGTTAGTTGGTCTGTTCTTAAAAGGCTGGCAGGGCGGCCAAATCCTGCTCTGGTGACGGATTGCGTTGTCGGTTCTGGTCTCCGAGATGGGGCCGCACCCAAGGACTAGCTGTGCAATTCCATCAACGCAGGGAGTTTCTAGATTTTTTTTTAAAACCCGGTTGAGAATTAAGCGCCACCGGAAATCGAACACCGGTGCTCTTACAGGCAACGCGGATGCTGCACCACTAAGCATCACTGCACCTCATGAGCGTAACTGACAGAGCTGGAACAAGATTTCAAGAATACTTGGTAAGGTAAAAAAAAATAATCCTTCAAAATGGCTCTAAAGACTTCCAACACTTCAACAGGCCAGTTTTTCCAACATGTTTGAGGAATAACCGCTGATATCTGTGACATGTTTTCACTATAAGGGCGCCACTCAAACAAGTTCCTCCCTTCTATTACTAAGTTATTACTGATGCCTGATTTTCCATGAGCGATCGGGGACTGCTTACCATTTTTTTTCTTGCTTTCGATACAGTGACACGAAATTGCCCTGTATAAAGCGGTCTTGGGCACGTACTATCGGGGACAAAAGTGGTATACTCCACACGGCGGGAGCCGGAGAAACGGAAAACTGCGGCATTGTGGCGAGCTGAAGCATTAAACATTGAAACGAGCCAAGCGACTCGCCTGCTGTTAAGAAAGGTCACGCATTGGCTGTCTCGATCCCAGGTGCCGCCTGTGGATGGCGTTGCAACGCAGTTTTCCGTATCGGTACTATATCGATACTGGAAAAGGCAGATCAGGAAAGAATTTTTTTATGATAACTCAAGAGGCAGTGCCCTGCTTTTTGAAGCTAGGTCAGGGTGTCTTAGAACGCGCAGCTACAAAAAGAAATTTAACGAAGAAGATGACACATGTTCCGTGTGTGGTAGATCTGTGGAAACAATTGAACACCTCATAATCAAATGTGGTGGTATCCATCCGGATGTCGATGCAGGCGCAGTCACTCTTCGTGAGGCCCTAGGGTTTAAAGATAACAATGGTCATGTAAACAAATCTGCAGTGGAAGTTAGCAAAAGGCGATTGGAGGATTGGTGGCTGAAAAGCAGAGATGTGGCATAAGGTTAGAATTGTAGAAAACTGTATGTAAAGATGATGGCGATTCTTAATGAGAATTGCCAACACAGTAAACAAAAAAAATAATAAAGAAAGAAAAGCTGAGCATGGTGGCAATTGCCACCACCCTGTTTCAAAGTGGGCGCTCTCCATCCATCCATCCGCCCGCCCGCCCGCCCGCCCGCCCGCCCGCCCGCCCGCCCGCCCGCCCGCCCGCCCGCTCGCCCGTCCGTCCGTCCGTCCGTCCGTCCGTCCGTCCGTCCGTCCGTCAGTCCGTCAGTCCGTCAGTCCGTCAGTCCGTCCGGCCATCCGGCCATCCATCCATCCGTCCATCCATCCATCCGTCCATCCATCCATCCATCCGTCCATCCATCCATCCGTCCGTCCGTCCGTCCGTCCGTCCGTCCGTCCGTCCGTCCGTCCGTCCGTCCGTCCGTCCGTCCGTCCGTCCGTCCGTCCGGCCGTCCGTTGCTCCGGCTCCCTCCCCGTGGAGTATACCACATTTGTCCCCTATAGTACAAACACTGGAAGCAAAGCTCCTTATTTTCTACTTGATATGTTGAAGGCAAGAACATTCAGAGAGGGGAGCCGCTGATATAATACACTGCCATGCGCACCTTTTATGGCGTTGGCTTACGATGCCGACCATGCTCAATGTTTCACCGATAGCAACATTGGCTGACCTTGTTCAGCTCACTCGATCAGCCCGGGAGCGTTTTCTCGTTTTCTCGCCTCCTCATCCGCAGGTTTTTGTTTACTCGTTTATGGAGGTTTAACGTCCCACGGCGACTCAGGCTATGAAGGACGCCGTAGTAAAGGGCTCCGGAAATTTCGACAACCTGGGGTTCTTTAACGTGCACTGACATCGCACAGTATAGGGGCCTCTAGAGTTTCGCCTCCATCGAAATTCGACCGCCGCGGCAGGGATCGTCTTTCAGGGGCCAGGAGCCGAGCGCCATAACCACTGAGCAACCGCGCAGTGGTGACGAATTTGGCTGAACTTGACCAGCCGAGTCTGTCGGTGCGGTGTCGTCGATGCGTAGCTCCGGAGGTTCTTTTCTATGCCATTATGTGATGTCTAGCTAGGCCAATGTTTCATACCTTTCCGTCAGAAGTTGCAGTCGCTTTTAGGAATGAGAAAAATTCGTCCGCTTCCTGAACGCGTTTTGTGTGCGTAGAATTAAGCGAACTTTTACAGTTCTTACCGTTTACTCTATGTTAAATACTGAAAGGGAAAGCACAGCTCCAAACAAAAAGAACTAACCATAAGAGGTACTACGACAAGAAAGTATTTTCGGTGGGCATTGCAGCATTGCAAGCGATAAGAGTAAATAGCAGTCGCTCACAACTCTTTTTTTTTTCTTTGTAAAAATCTGGTCTATTACCTTGTTTCACGTCAAGTGGTACACACCGCATCCCTAGAGTATATGTTCCACACAACCTGCTTTTCGGCCTGGTAAAGACGAGCAAGATATGTGAAAAACTTTCAACCAGCTAAACGGCAGAGGAAATAACAATGCGCCGAGAAAAAAGGGTTTGCATGCGCAACGAGAATACAGCTAAAATATTTGGTTCCGTAAAAGCATATAGAATGAAGTGGAGGCTTGGCGAACAGGGCAATAACGGGGCAGTGATGCAGAGAGAAGCAGCAGGAAAGAATGGCAGGCAGGATGAGAATTAAAGTTCCTAGAGGAGAGCCCATCCATGTTTTTTTTTTTTTTCGGGTCGCGAGTGCTGCTGGAAAATGGAAACTGAGCGAATACAGAAAGGGAACAGATGCAAGGGGGAAGGGTGGGTGGATGGTGCCGCTTGCAAATTAGGGACATAAATCTGGCGCGGTGCCTGCTCTCCCGGTTTGTACAAGCGTGAAGGCCCGCAGCTTCTCCCAGCCTAGCGACGTGACGAGGTTCAGGAGGGGAGGATGAAGGGAAGGGGAAAGCATACAGGGCGAAGAGGAGTGTGGTCTGGGAAAGTGGCCGATGCTCAGTGATGTGGGCGGGATAAACATTCAGGGGGCACTTTGGCTCTCTAAAGTGCCGCAAGGCGAAAGCCTTTCCTGGCGCACTGTTTGGCATTGATTGCGCGACTGTTTGTTCTGTACTAGTGCTTTATTTGACAACACACTACAACTACAGACTTTGACTGCTTCTTTTGCCCGACTGTCTCTCTGCTTCGATGAGTTTGGTTGTATCCATGGCTCTGTTCGCAGTAATGAGGTATGTAATGTGGTCACCAACGGACGCCTTACGCCGCCCCCTGTCGGAGCGGTCGACAACTATTTTATTAGTTGTCGCCTGCTCCAAAAATGGGCGTCAGGCATCCGTGGGTGACCGCATTACTGCTAATCCGCGCACTCCGACGTCATAACTATTTCGACCAACCGAAAAGCGTGACACCTCTGCTCACAACCTTCGGTCTACAACGATGAGGCATTAAAGGCTCTCGCCTTAAAAAGGGTGCACCACTCGGTGAATTGCAGAAGCCGGGCGCGAGTGAGCAGAAACTAGACAGGGCAGTGTGCAGCGGAGTAGGGCTTGGAGAGAGTGTGTTCGTTGTGCTTCACCCGGGCAACCTGGAGCTGTACGAAGTTACGAAGTTGCGTGCAACCTGCAGGTGTGGGTGCCCAAGTCAGCCTGAAGGGGTGCTTTAAGTTATTACTGGCTTCACTACGCTATGGCTTAGTTAGAATGTTCGGAGACCGTCGCAACGCCCCTTCATTCTCACCCGCCTTCCTTCTGAACTTGAGCAACACTAGTTGTTGGGCTAGTTGGTAATACATACTTCTGAAGCAACCAGCGCACAAAAAACAACGGACAAGAAAAAGGCGGAACACGACGGACAGGAGCGCTGAACTTACAACTTTATTTCGGAAGTACAGATGCAACGATATATATAGCCATGTCGGGGGGGCGTGCCACACAAGGAAAGAAAGAACAAGTGGAATCTACAAGGTCATGAAGAGACAAGCGACACAAGCAAACCAAGCAAACAAGCCTGGCTGCCCCTTAAGAGTCATTGTTTCTGAAACGGGCACCTGGCAAAAATGTGTTGGCAGCTTTCTGCAGCTTCATCTAAAAAAACTGACTCTTGATGATCCTTTCGATTTTAAGCACGCAGGAGAAGTGGTTGAATTTTTAAAGGCCCAGCACAACAAACCACTTTTAGGGTTTTCTGTTGATGTAAGGGATTTATTTTATTCTATCCCACATGACGACCTGCTGGAATGCGTTAACGACTGTATTGACAAGTTCGGTCCGGTTTCCTTTCAAAATGAATGTGGTATTGCAGTAAGCGGTTTCCTGGAACTTCTAGCAGCCTATCTGAAATCAACGTTTGCAGAATGGGATGACAAGATTTTTCTTCAGAAGAAAGGAATCTGTATTGGTTCCGTCATTGCCCCTTTATTGAGCGACCTGTATTTAGCCAAACTTGATAAAAACGTGAACAGTCGGTTGGAGGGTACAAAAGCAACAAAGATTTTTCGTTTTGTAGACGACTTTCTTGTTTTTCTCGATTGCAGTCAGGATACCTTCCAAGTTGATGTCTCGAAAACATTGTCCATTTTCTTCGAATGCTTTTCTCCTTTAACCCTTACACATGAACTTCCGAATAATGGGTCCTTGAGATTTTTAGAATTGGGCCTTCATTTCAAGTGTGATCACCTATGCTGGTCTTATGAGCCAAGGGGCCAGAAGCCGGTACTTCCTTTTGACTCAGCCCACTCTAAGTTGGTGAAAAGAAATGTAGTTCAAGGAATATTTAGAAATGCGCTGGTAAAATCGTGTGAACACCAAATTGAGACCAGTTTTTAGCGCAAACAATTAGATTAGAAAATGCTGGCTACCCCACTAAGCTTTTAGCCTCAGTCGCTGAAGCAATGCTTAAAAAATCAAAACGATCCGATTCGACTGCCACGACTGGCAACGCCAATAGAAAGAAAGTCTCCGTTATGCCCTACTTGCATCGCATTTCGCACAACATGAAGAAAATTGGGAAACGTGTTGGAGTTGAAGTCGTCTTTAGTGCCCCAAAGCGACTTTCCCAGCTTTGCAGAAAGGTCGATGAAACTCGTAAAAAAGAGAGTATATGCAATGTCAGGAACCAGAAGAATTTTGTGCAATGTACCGATTCAGTTGTCTATTCCATCCCTCTGTCCTGTGGAAAGCAGTATATTGGACAGACAGGGCGTTGTTTAAATGAAAGACTAAAAGAACATGATTACAACGCAAATATCCAAAAGTGCCGTCACATTGGTATCCATTGTCGGGACTGCAAAGATGTAGAAACAGGATTTGTGCCACACTTTGAAAAAACTCGGGTAATGGCCACAATCAGAAACACGAGGCCCCGTGAAATAGTTGAGGCAATCACAATAACTGCGTTAAAAGAACAGTGCATTAGCCAGCCTTCAGTGTCGCTATCTGAGAAAGAACTCGCCTATCTGGCAAAAAATTCGAGGCTCTAACATTTTAACTTCCCACCTTATGCATCCGTCTTTTTTCCCGCCAACTTTATTTCGCTATTTGATACACAAGACTTAAACTTATGTTTCTGTGGGTTTTACCTTTTAGCTGTTAGTTTTTCCGCGATGTTTTCTTATTTTAGCTGTTAGTATTTTTGCCGTGTTACTTGTTGGCATTTTATCTTTTTCATTTCCATTGCCCTGTTAACTTTTGCCTTTATCGCTTTTATTGGTTTTTACCCTTTTGTTTTTATCGGTTTTTATTATCAGTATCAATTTTCATCTTCACGAGGTCTGGCGTTTTTCCTTGTTTTTTCCTGTTGTTTTTCTTGCCTCCATTGAAACTTCTCACCTTCACTTGTTATATTAGTTAAGATCTTTGGTTTGCTTGTGTCGCTTGTCTCTTCATGACCTTGTAGATTCCACGTGTTCTTTCTTTCCTTGTGTGGCACGCCCCCCCCCCCCGACATGGCTATATATAAACGTTGCATCTGTACTTCCGAAATAAAGTTGTAAGTTCAGCGCTCCTGTCCGTCGTGTTCCACCTTTTTCTTGTCCGTTGTTTTTTGTGCGCTCGTTCCTTCAGAACTTCTGAGCTTGTGCTTTTTCTTCATCTCTTTCCTGGCTTGTCTTCCCTTCCTTCAGTCTTCTCCTTATTTTCTTCTTCCCTCTTGTTTATTTTGTTTTGCAAATTTTCGTCTGCGCACCTGCGTGTGTGTGTGTATATATATATATATATATATATATATATATATAAAGCAGTTTCCCAGCTAACTTAAGCCAGGTTTTAAAAGTATGCCGCGGCACTCGAAAGACAACGCGACCAAATGCATGTTGCTGGCTATTGTATAGAGCAAGCCACATTATTCTTTGTATTCTGCTTAACTGCATAATTAGTCGAGATTAATTATCGACGTTTGCAAGCTATGAAAGATGAACGAAAAATTTCAATGAGAAAGTTGTAGAACAGTCCGCAAAACGTCCGTCCTGATTAACAGTTTCTAACTTAACTTTAAATCTATTACGAACGGACAAACAAATTTTGGATTTTTTGACGAGTTACGTGCACTGGAGAGGTTGCTTTGCCTGAAGATTCTCGAAAGTGGATGTATTTCTGCACGATGCAGCCAAAATCTGTTGGGCCACAGCGCCGAGGGTAACCTCATTTTAGAAATTATAAACGCTGGTAAGAGTATTAGCTACGGTTGGCCACACGCATGTCAGCAGCTAAGGAGCCTAACATTAAAGGATAACAAGTTAGCTATTCAATCTTAGTCAACCATCTTGCTTTTTAGCGCGTCTTAGATGTATATATTTTGATGCAATACGTCACTGACAATGCGGTGCCGAAAAGAAAGCATGCTTCTCACTCAATACATTATATTTAAAAATTCTGTCAAATATTAGGTGATACGCCCTAATGCATATACTGGTTTAAATTGCCTGCTGATTGAATACCTAGCCTTGGAGAACTGCATATACCTAAGCGCCAATCACTAAACCATAGCTACTACTCGACACTTCCTGTTTGTGCGCATACTATTGCGCCGTAACTTCCACTGCTCGGATTCCACTTTGTCTCGACTTCAAGTGTTCCCCGAAAACCTGCACCCCGCTCGCCGATTCGAACCTCTCCGATGCCGCCAATGCCATCCATAGGAAGAGATGAGAAAAGGAGTCCGGTCACATGTTTGAAGAATGCACAGGCCCGAGAGAGAGACAGAAGAAAGTAATGGCTAGGAAGTTAAGCAAGAAATGCCCGGTTGGCTGAAATTTGACTCTCAGGAAAGGAAGGAACACAGTAACTGGCTCGCTTCACTGTCGCCACTTGTGGGAAGGGATGTAGCAGGAAGCGAAAGGAGGAAGATGCACCCTAGTGGAGGGCTCTCGAATAATTTCGACTAGATAAAAATCTATAGACAAATGCCATAGACAGTCTGTAGATAATCTATAGATTCATGGCCATGCACTTTTAGTCGACTTTTGTCTATAGACAGTCTATAGACTATGAATAGACAAAAACCAATATCTATAGGAAGTCAATAGTCAATAAGAAGTCTATAGACTGTATAGACCATTTTTATAAGGGATATCGACGAGCACATCGGCGCTTTTTGCTTTTGTACTCCATCTAAAAGCGGGCACAGCGGCCGGGGTTGAACCCGAGTCTTCAGGCTCAGTATACAAAAGCCATAACCACTAGTTCACCGCATCAGATGCCCGGAAGCGTGTCCTGTATGTGAGGTGGGAGCTGTATTACGGATAGACAAAGCGAAGGGAAAAGGTGCGGACTAGCTCGAAACTCGGGAGGAAGTCAGAGATTGCACAACTTTGCAAAAGTTCTTCTTCTGGAAGGCACGCGAACAATCCTACTCACATAAAAAGAAACCAAACCAAGCCCTCAGCGCTGAAAGGCCTGAATAGACAATCACCTCTACACTTAATTGATAAGCCGAGCAAGCAAGTGACTATCCGTCGAAAATAGCGTTTAATAAAAATTCGGCCAAAATTCATAATGTTCCAGATTATGTAAACTATCCCTAAAATAAGTAAAATAGTGAAATCTTGCATTCCTACCAAGTATTACACATCTAAGCGTGGCGCACGTTGATTTGTATGTGGTATTTTTAGTAGTGTGCAGTCTGTTTATGCGTGTTTAAAACTTCACACAGGAGGTCGCCTGAAACCGGATAGCCGACCTCTGGCGACAGCAAGCAGCCACGTGTTTCGATTCTGTGCATAATTATGACGCTCTTCACTTTACCCCATATACACGCTCGGGTAAGTTGGTTAGCCAGTTGGTTAGCCAGTTGGTTCGGAGTCAGTGGCGGCGGAACCCGGCTGACGCGGACAGCCTGTGGTATTCCAGTAATTTCAGCAAACCATGATATAGTCCACTTCCCGCTTAGTTTCTGGTGGTTCAAGGGAAGACAAATCATACAGAAATAACTGTAACCTCCGGAGAGAGTGCGCAAACACAAGTATCAATGCACTCGCACGCAAACCTAATCACTAAGGCAGTACAAGCCGGGCGATCAGACAGACACGCGAGCACACAGAAGCTCTCCGAGGGAGTCGCAATGTCTGGACACCCAAGGACTCTCGGCATAAGTAGATGCGGGACCGCGACACAAATTGCGCCAGCCCGTACGCTTTATCCGCTTACGACACTTCCTTGTTCTAGGGTTTTGCCTGTTTTCCCTTATCCCTGCCTCTCAGGCACTGGGGACTGACAGCGCAGAAATGAAATGGCCTCAGGAACAACTCTGTTGTAAAGAGAACTGTGTTTGTTTAGATCTCAGCTAGTAGACGCTACCACTACTTGTTACTGTGATGGAGAGGCTGAGACTGGTTTTGATCCGAATGCTTAGAGCGACAGTGAAGGCCTCGCTAATCCTCCGGCAAACAGCACCCGGCGAGTATCTTGAACCTGCTAGCGATGTTCAGTAGCTTTGGCGCACAGATATAGGCTTCTTTAGGGGACATACATATGACAATGTTTCCTTTCTGGCCAAGCAAGGTCAAACACCTTTCGCAAGTTGCACGAAACACGCTCCATCAGACAGGCTATTTAGCAAACTACTTTACAAAACGGGTGCAATGGCGCAGTAGCTATAACAATCGACTGCTGAGTCGAAAGACGTGGGATTGAATCCCTGTTATGGCAGCCACATTTCGATGGAGTTGTAATGCTAGAAGAGGAAGAAATGGGCTTAGGCAGGGCATGTAATGCGAAGGAAAGATATCCGCTGGTCCTTAAGGGTAACGGAGTGGATTCCAAGAGAAAGCAACCGTAGCAGAGGACGGCAGAAAGTTAGGTGGGCGGATGAGATTAAGAAGTTTGCGGGGATACAGTGGCGGCAACTGACAAAGGACAGGGTTAATTGGAGATACATGCGAGAGGCCTTTGCCCTGCAGTGGGTGTAGTCAGGCTGATGATGATGATGATGATGATGATGTAATGCTAGAGCACCCCAGTGCTTTGCAATGCTGGTTCACGTTGGAGAGCTTCAGACGGTAAACCGGAGCTCTCCACTGCGGCTGACTCCATAGCGCATTCCCATCTTTAGAATGTTGAATTCGACAAACAACTATTTCGAAGAAAAACATGTGCGATCAGCAGCCCATACGGGTCAAAGGGCAATATTAATTCGCTAACTAGCTGCAGGAGGAAACAGATTTGACCTTTCAGTGTTTCACTCTGGGGGAAAAAACTCGCAGGCATCAAAATCATTGCGCTCATATTTATGTCATTTTAATATAGTTCTGTTCATGCAAAGAGAACAGCTTTAGGAGCTTTTGAAGGGTAGCCTAAGCATTCTTAAGGTTTTTACTACGCATTGCTACGAATGTATTCCTCTGGAAATTTATGTATGGCGCAGCTAATGCAAAATATAAGGAAGCAGCTAGGACCTTACTGAAATCGATAGTTATGCATATCAGTCACGGTGAACTTGTCGGTTCAGTTATTTATTTGAAACATGCTGCACTCCTTCAAGACCAAGCAGGTGAGCTACGCACAATTAAATACATAAATGCATTGCAGCGCTACAATGAACAAACAACAAAACAAAAAGAAATGCATTGGAACAAGAACATAGCAGAAAGAGGAAAAAATCATCGAACGGAAAAATCTAAACAATGCCATCCCTGCACGCTCGTCAAATGTATTTGCATCAACAACAGCAAAGGCTTCTAACGTAAGAGCATTCCACTGGGACATAGTGCGCGGAAAAAACGAGTTGCTAAAACTGTTACTATGCGCGAAATATGGCTCCAGTTTGTAAATATGGGTGTGTCGAGTTTGACGAGCCTCCTGTGGATGAATTAACTGCTACGAATTTACGCTTTGTTGGGGATTGCAGAGCAGAAATAGGAACCGTAGACTGGCAAAAATTCTCCTGCTTTCCAATGTCGAAATGTTGTTTTCAGTCATGAGAGATGAGGGCGAATCTAGTCTGCGATGTGAATTGTATATAAAACGGACGGCTTTTCCCTGGTGTTCGGTTATGAAAATAATTTCTATATTGTTATCGGTACGAAATATCATTGACAGAAAGGTCCATAACGTAAGAGTAGCGCAAAACCAGGACGACGGACACAAGGGGAGAGAACACACACCAACAACACAGGCGCTATAGCGCCTGTGTTGTTGTGTAGGTTAGGTTAGGTTAGGTTAGTGTAGGTTGTTATGTAGGTTAGGTTAGGTTAGGTTAGGTTAGGTTAGGTTAGGTTAGGTTAGGTTAGGTTAGGTTAGGTTAGGTTAGGTTAGGTTAGGTTAGGTTAGGTTAGGATAGCGCCTGTGTTGTTGGTGTGTGTTCTCTCCCCTTGTGTCCGTCGTCCTGGTTTTGCGCTACTCTTACGTTATGGATCAATACCGACTTGCCCGAATTTCCACCCTGGAGACAGAAAGGTGTTCGGATTGCCACAAAAATATGTCCAGCAAATCTGTTGTGGTCAGACGAACATGTCTTTCTAGACGACGAAGAGCAACGGTCTCTCCGCTTGTCAGCACTTTCTCACACCAAAATGTAAGCTGTGATGCAGGTTCAGTAAGCTATAGGTGCGCAGCACGCAAAAAGTGCCTACAGAAAACTTAGAGCACGAACTCATAGCATTAGGGTTCTAAGGAACAACACTATTCGTAATGATCAGCACAAATTTCTTTTTCTAAGACCGCATAACAGTCCTCCTTCGTAGCAGTTAAATGCTTCAGTTTAATTCAATTCAATTGTTTTACTTCCACACAATGTATGGAGGAGGCCAAGGAGAAAAGCTGTGTGGGAGCAGCTTGAGGAGCCCTCGAGCCCCTTCACAAAGAACAGCACAGGAGAGATGCACGCACCAACTCCGCGGTGGTGAAGGCAATGCTTGTTTTTTTTCGCTCTCTTTTCCTTTTTTTACAACTTTACAAAGCATACACACAGGCCACTAAAATAAATACACAATGGTCAATCTGCCATGTTTTAAAAGCGTACGTTGTTGGGCTAGTCGGTCAATCATGGTGAATACAAGCGGGGTACTGCGCACAAAAAGACGCTTGTTGTGTTTTCTTCCTGTCCTTGTCTTTTTGTGCGCAGTACCCCGCTTGTATTCACCCTGCCATGTTTTCACTGAAAACAAATTATTAGGTTGCAATGGTTTTGACATGAATGCTTGCGGAGACGGACACCCACATTACAGAGAAATTAATACGTAGAGATAAAGCATAACACGCCTAGTTTTACAACACAAGGTTAGAAATTTGACTGTAAGAAGGATTTGAATTCTATAGAAGTCAAGCTCATAATACCTATACATAGAGTTTCTAAAGAGTTAAGGAGTGTAGGTAGGCTATAGCGAAGCATTTTAAACCCATAATTTGTTCTTGTTTGATTTATCTGCCAGATTTGGATGTGAAGTGTGCGACGCATTTGTACTGATTTGTGTAGGCTCGTACCTGTTTCCATGAAAAACGAGAATGAAACTTCATTGTTTCCCAGATGCTTAGCCTTTGGCGTGATCTGTTTATGCGCACCTATTTTGACAAAACAAGGGTGCCTTACTTTTCCCCACGCATTTATGCTGTACGCAAATTTGTTCGGAGGAGTGCCTGACATGGCGGGCCTCCATATGCCGTCCGCCAACTAAATCAGAGATTTGGCTTGTGATATGTCTCATTCTTAACACGCTGATACTCTGACTGGATAATATGTACATGTATGTACGGTAGGACGGGATAAAGTGCAACGAAATGAACACGCGTGGCCACTTTGGCTGTCTTACCTGCCCGAATCGAACCCAGGGCCTCAGTTTGTGAAATGTGCTCGAGATGCGGACAGTGCAGAAAACTGCGGGGCTGCGGAATGGCACTAGATAAATATGCTCAGCAAAAGGAAAGGTGCTTGCGAAGCATTAACATAAAATACAAGAAAGGAAGCAAATGATGCGGAATGTGAGGAATATAACACACGCTGCTGATACAGTTCTAGACTGCGACGTAAGCGGGAAAACAAACGAAAACTAAACAAGCCCGAAAATACAAGCACCCATTGGGAGACCGGCCAAAGCTCAGCGCGGCCAGGATCATTTACCAACCACAACAGAGGCGCCATCAATCACGCCCGAAAGCGCTCGCCATTCACGAAAAGCTGAGATCAGGGCGACGGATGAAGCGAAAAAATATGTCCGCTAAGTGGCTGAATGACCGCGGCACAAACACATAATCATGGCTACAGATAAACAAAGACGAAAACAAAGCGAAGCTACATGAAGGAATTTCACATTAACCCGCTGTTCACAGATAACACATTCCTGGCTCAAGCTCTCATTGCGCCCCTTAGAGGCAGAGAGGGAGTGTAGGATAAAAAAATGCAGTGGCTGGGTCAGCATGAACTCAAGCTCGGGAAGCTCGGGATTATGTGAAGACATAATAACCACGGAGAGATGAAAGCGTGGCAAAATTTATAAGCAGTCATGAAAAACAAATAAACACGAACATTGCGGCATATTAAACAGACAATTTTCCTTCAAAACGAAGGGAGTAAGTTTCGTGATAACTGCCAGAGTAAAAGCTACTTGCAAAACACTAAGAACCCTAACCCAGGGTACGCAATTGTGAACAGGACATAATTTTTATATTATAAAAGCCGAAGCGTCAGTTCGGAAGCAACCGTGTTATATAAGCGAATGCTAACCGGCTGTCAAAGGCGAATATCACATAAAAATGCGGCAGAAAACTTTGCTGAGCGTTATCCATAAGAAAAAAAAGTCAGACAACACTGAAATAAAAATGTACAAAGGCCGAATAAAGCACGGGAAATGAAGCAGGAGGAGAGATCCGCTTCAGCCGGCAAAAAAAGAAGTGCACAATTCCATTCCTGGTAATCGGAGGTCCGTGCTCAGTCGTTTGCGGCCATTTCTGTCCGGGTGAAGGGATCCCGCAGGGACCGGGCGATTTCTTTTGGAAGTCATTTCTTGAGTAGTCGCTTTCTCTGCCCATCGATGGCTTCGTTCTCGATATATGGCTTCTCATTATTTACACTCACCCCATTACCTGTCTGCTTCCGCTTTTATGAATTTATTTACCGGTAGATTGCAGCTTTTTTCGCATTGCATTCATCTATTTCAGTATTTTATTTAACAACTAAACATTGCTTTTCCGACCTAGACTGCGGCATTTTGCTGCCGGAGACTATTCGCTACTTTTCCAGCGGTTGAACAAACATTGTGCACCCACTCTCCGCTCTATGGCTTAACCAGTAAAGAATTTGCTCTAAGTTGTTAATAATTGCTTGCGTTACTATACAGTTTTATCCCTTCTGGTATTGAAATAGCCGGAACTTACGCGTTCCTCGCCAGGAGGGTTATGCCAAAGCCCTGTTCCCTTTACGTCTCACAAAGGCAACTACTCACACGTCACTTTATCACTGCTCTTTTCAGATCAAACTGGACGAAATCTTGACCAGTTAAACAAGTGGAAAACGTCCTGCTTAAAAAGCCACAAGTTTGATTGTTTCCTCTGGACATCTTACGGCCATATGACGAACAAAAGAAGTGGCAGCTATGTCTATTCCATCCCACCCTAACGTCGGACAAGTCGGAGCACTCGGCATAGACTTTTTCACTGTCTGCATCATGATTGCGCGCGTATCTTTGTTGGACTGAGCTTTGCATGCGCAGTAGATGCCTCTATGAAATCCGCCAATCAGAGCCCTGCTGGCGCAGCGCAGTGGAAATATGGCTGCGCCCGAAAAGCCAAATGTCAAAAGGTCTATAGGGCATTAACACTTCTTCTTGGGCGAGTTGGTGCATACTTGATTTGAAGAAAATAGCGCCAGAGCATGCAAACCACGAAAAGACAAGGACGAGACACAAAGCGCTAACTCACAACTAATTGTATTTAAACCAGGCAGCGCCTTTATATGGCGAAGTTTCACTGAAAAAGAGGGAGGAGGGCAGGAAAGGTAAAGATTTCAAAGCGACCATCACAGCGAGCACACATGAGCAGGCGGTAACCAAAACAAAAACAAAAAAGTTAACAAAGATTATTTAAGGGCGGCATCTAAGAATTCGAACTCGGATGAAAAAAGTGAAACAGATGGGGTGCTGACACACCTATTGCCAAGTTTTCTTATGTGAAAAGCCTCCAGACATTCACGTGCCTTCTTATCTGCGCTTTTGCCAAGAATCTTAGTCTGACTGAATCGTGCCTCGCATCCGTCGCACCCCATAATATGCGCTACCAAATGTGCATATTTATCCTTTAAATCTGATAAATTTCGGGCATGTTCCCCTAGCGCTCGTTGATGCAACGCCCAGTCTGGCCGACATCCCACACGTTAAGGGGATAGCATAGACCACTCCTGCGGAACACCTGATGAATGGAGAGTCGTGCCTTATCTGGCAACCCCGCTTTCTTGAGCTGCAAATACGGGGGCACAGCTTTTTTCAGCTTGTTGGGGGCGGAAAAAACGACACTCACCCCATGCCTGTTGGCCACTATAGGTCACGCATAGACCTCGCCAGCCTAGATGATACGTTTGCATGGAGGCTGTCGTTGATAAATTTACGTATGCGCTGAGGCTATAGCGCACGCTGCAATGCATCAGACATATGCCGATAAGGCTGCGTATGCGTCACACGCTCAGTTATTCCCTGGGATGGCTCTCATCCCCTTTCCTTCTCTCGGCAGAGATGATGATAATGATGACGTCGTCCTCAGGTTTAATGGCACATACCCCCGGCGAAGGATTGGCCAGGGTGCATAGCGGATACAAACGCACTCATGTACATCTCGGCAGAGTGCCTTCACATACACTCTTCCTCTTTCTTATCCCCCACCACAGAAAACAATGAGATTAAGGATTAGATTGGTGAGCCAGCTGCCTACCGTGTTTTGATAATAGAAGTACCAGAGAGAGGTGGTTGGAAGGTGGGACTGTTCCACCAGGGCCTATAGGCTCAAGAGGTAGCACATTGCAAGAGGTAGCACAAGAGGTAGCTCAAGAGGTAGCACATCAAGAGGTAGCACGTAAAAACATCATTATATATAATGATGTTTTTACCCATCAACTGAAAAGAAGCACATTTAAACCTTGTTTAGGGAGCGCTTTGCTCACTTAAGCCGGTTCTAAAGGAGTGACCGAGGCAATGAAGGGTCGCCTGGGAAACATGTTGCTCGCTGCTATTGGAACAATGGGAAGCGGTGCAATGTAACGGCCATATCAGAGGGCAGGAGACAAAAGAAAAGAGCGAAGAGCGTGGAGAACAAAAATTACAAATGGCTTGCAATTTTTCAGCACAGTGCTGATGGAAGTTAAGAACGCAATTTTTGGAGAGTGCGCAACCGTTACACTTATGTTTTGTTCTATATACAAGTTGCATTTCTATGCGTCTAAGTGTCCCCGGCCATACAATGTCGAAAATTGCAACCGGTTGCGTTTTATATCCATCGTATTCTCTGAGAACAATAGGAGGAATTAGCCGCAACAGTCTAGGGCGAGAGCTCTACCCCTCGGGGTACAACTTCCGATTTCGATGTGGACGCGACAATGATAAAACAAGGCCTCACAAGTTCCAACCGAACTTAACTGCGTGGTGGTCTTATGGCCCAAGCTGTGGTAATACAACCACGTGATCATATAAGGACCATCGGGTGCCTTACCTTGACCTTTGGCTCTGACCTTGACCCTTGACCTTGAAATTTGATTTCATACAGTGGGCACCACATTGACAATGACCTTCCATGCCTTACAAGGTCGAACCGAACTGCATCATGGTATGGCCCAAGCTATAGTAGTACGACCACGTGACCATATGACTGTGACCATTAAGTACCTGACCTTGACCTTGGCATTCTATTTGAGATGACACAAACCATCCTTCAGAAACCGCACTATATACGTGTCATACGGCGGGCTGTCATGGGCAAATGCGTGAAAGTCGTTTGGCGGCTAGCTTTGCGGTTTATATTTCACACGTCTCGTGGTAGCACACTCGATTACGTACCGGTTGATGCCCAGAAAGTCAGCAACTGCGCAAACTTCGTAAAGTGTCACCCACTCTCTCTTCGTCTCAGTGGCTGTTATTTTAGACCACACTTGACTGCGCTCTGTGTCCAGTTGCTGAGCAGTGACCAGGTTGCGAAACGCTACTTCAAAACTCGCGAGTCAATACAGAAAGTCGACCCGGTATACACAGGGCCACTGAAAGCGACGCGGCGAAAAGGACTGAGGGCCGTCTTCTCAAGCTACAGGCTCTCTTTGGCCTGATCATGGATTCCGCCAAGTGAGCCCGGTTAAGCCGTCGCGTGGGAGTAGTGACTGTGGCCGAGCGACAGACGCGTGTTTGCCCAGCTCTTGGTCGGATTAGTTCTGTGCCGAGCGCAGACCGCCTGACTCCCTCCTCGTTGCGTCTTTCTGGTATCCAGACCACCCTCGTGCAGAAATACGCTCTGAAACCGTGGCGCTGGAGGTCTCAACGGAACAATGTGAGTAGGCGACGTGCTATGTGGCAGGAAATGTCAGGCATTGCAAAAAAGCTGCCATCATAATAAACTAAATTATGCCTAAAGATACTGCAAGAAGAATAGCAGTCTCAGCGGACACCAACCACGCCTCTGCTCATCGTTGGAGCGTGGAGTGGAGGGAGGATTTAAGGATCAACTGCTTAAATCATGGTTCCTGCTTTGTTTATATTAAATCCATTGTTTCTTTAGCATTATGGTTTAAAAAACTTGATGCATTCCTTTCTCTTAGCTTAATTTTCATATCATTCCTAGTACCACCCGCCGTGGTGGCTCAGTGTTTATGGTGTTCGCCTGCTGTCCCGAAAGACGCGGGTTAGATCCCGGCCGCGGCGGTTGAATTTATATGGCGGCGAACTTCTAGAGGCCCGTGTACTGTGCGATGTCAGGGCACGTTAAAGAACCCCAGGTGGTCGAAATTTCCGCAGCCCTTGACTACGGCGTCCCTCATACCCTCAGCTGGTTTGGGACGTTAAACCCCAATAAACCAAACCAATCCTGCTACCATTCGAATAAGATGAACTGAATAAATTATTGTTGCGAGCTTAGCGTGTCATGTGTTTGCCCCGAATTGTTCCTGTGGCCTATCAAGAGGCTTTATCATAATAGCTGCAACCAAATCTATGCAGAGCGCTAACTAGCAACTCTTACCCCCCCAAAAAAATAATGATTTCAGGAGTATGCGAGTACGAAGATGTTAAATATAAGCACGATAGAAACCACCGACGGAGTTTTTGCAGGCTAGTTGGTGCCAAACTGGAATTGGATTTAAGCGCAGAGAAACAGCCCCAGAAGGAACCAATTCCAGTTTGGCACCAACTAGCCTGCAAAAATTCCGTCGGTGGTTTCTATCGAGCTTATATTTAACATCTTCGTACTCGCATACTCCTGAAATCATTCTTTTTGTGGGTGAGGCTATCGGCTTGCCTAAGCGTCTTCAAACTTTATTTACAAAAGTTAACGAATACAAGTTCTCGTCACTGAGGACAAAGAGAAATTGGGTTTATCCGAAGGGCAAAGGTTTAATATTTGAATCAGTGCTTCAATTATAACATGTTTACGCAAAAGGCGTACTGGCGCTAAAAAACGAAGACAACACACACAACAGGACAGGACTGGCGCCAACTTCCAACTGAGTTTATTCACAGAAAAACCACTTAAGAACCACACTGCATGCAAAAAGATACAGACAAACCAGATACAAGAGGTGATTTAACAAAGATACACGTGCCAAACGGACCAGAGCAATGATTATAACGCTGACAGAGACCCACTCAGAAACCTAATCTCTTCTTCTGACAATGACACAGATGGCTTGCTTATGCAGATATGCAGAAATGCTTGCTTATGCAGAAGAGATTAGCTTTCTGAGTGGGTCTCTGTCAGCGTTATAATCATTGCTCTGGTCCGTTTGGCACGTGTATCTTTGTTAAATCACCCCTTGTATCTGGTTTGTCTGCATCTTTTTGCATGCAGTGTGGTTCTTAAGTGGTTTTTCTGTGAATAAACTCAGTTGGAAGTTGGCGCCAGTCCTGTCCTGTTGTGTGTGTTGTCTTCGTTTTTTAGCTCCAGTACGCCTTTTGCGTAAACATGTCATGCTACAACCAACTAGCTCAAATCAAAGTATTGCTCAATTTTAACATTCTCATATTCCCGAACAGACTGAACAAAGACAATTTTGATATTACCAGCAATTCTTTACAGGCACTTCAAGAATAGTGTCGGAAGAACTTTTGTACGTTAGGATCTCTTTTGCGCGTAACACATGTAATTTTCTCCTCATTACTTGGAGCTTTTTAGAAATACGAATAATATGAACGGGAATATTCCTTTTACTGCACGGTAAGCATGAAATACGCCCGTGTGTAATCCTAGCGCTGGACATGAGGTAGCAATGACAGGAATATTCTCGGTCGTTGAATAAAAAGCGAATTACTGAATAAAGGATGGTAAATATTGGCTTTGAATTGGAAATGGCACTTACTTTCTGAGCGCACTGCCCCGCGCTCTAAACGAGCAACTGCCCATCCCTCGACTCCGAAAGTTTTCTCCTCTTGTAAGTTACAGAAACTATCGGGTTAGCGTCAGGACATCAACTCACATTGATGTGCTAACGGTCACAAGCACGCGCGGTTTTTTTATTGTCGCATTTTGAAAAATCACAGGAAAACACCAGTTCAAATTTTCCATACAAGTGTTTTGCTGTTCTTACTAATGTTCCGGAGCCTCCGAAGAGAATTCCTTTCAACGGGAACGCCTTTAACGTGCTGCATCTTCCGCGACCGAACGCCAAGTTAAAGGCTTGCTGGAATTGGGAGGGGTTGGAAAGGCACAAAAGAGAAAGAAATTTTGATAAAACTGATAAGTTAGGGCAGTAACCCTTCGGGCTCGGGGTTCCACAAGCAGATACAATATTGCCAAAAGCGAATTTTCACGCTGCGAAAGAATGCCCCATGGAAGCGATCGAGATATTTACGGTAAAGAACCGGGACGAGGAGATGTCGATTCCGCTGCGTCTGCGATAACACACGGGCTCAGCTAGAGCAACAGAGCTTAGACAGATCCCCTAAAAAGGCCTTCCAGACATCCTTACTGTCTCTTATATTCGCTGTCTGTTTATGAAAATCCCGCAGGCATGCCTTGAATCAGCGCCGCACTAAGCAACACCATTTCTCGAAGCAAGATTTGCATGAAGGAGAGAAAGAGGGAGATGTGTCTGTTAGGAGAGGTGGGAGAAAAGTAGGTGCGGAGGTGGGAGATAAACACAAATCTTCGGTTTTCTAGCAGCGCTTGCATATCTGCGCTGGTGACATTACTCGCTTATCATTAACTCTTGCCTCACAGCCTACTCTAGTGAAAAAATTGAGGAATGTGAAGTAGTGTAGGAGAAAGAAGCCAGACATGTTAGCAACATGCATGTTTCAACACATCACAGGCGGGGGTGCGCTGTGCTGTGTCCTGCCACGCAAGCATCCGGTGTGAGTGTAAAGGAGGGGAGGAATGGTGGCGTGCCGAAATGGGAAGTGAGCTGGGGGAGAAGGTGCGGCACGGACAAAAAAACACATTCGACCGGAAAAACGTTGTACCAGCGGGCGCGTTTCTCGCCAACGCTAATGTATTCGGGAAACCTAGCGCATAATTCGGGCTCAGCTCTCCGCCGCCGCTCGTCGAAGACTGAAACGCGAGCGTTGATTCAGCGGCGCGGGTCCTTGCTGCGTTGGCAGTTTAGCCTTGGTCTGGAGCGAGTGGCTTTGCTGTGTTTGTAACGGCGTATTGCGACTTATTTATTTATATCTCTCGAAAGACCCCCCTAAGCTTGTTCTGGAAGTTTCCCAAAATGTTTCTCTCAGGAGTGGTAGTGTACCCCTCAACTTCTTTTTTTTTTCTCGATGTTATATATGTTTGTTCATGGTGCTACAACAGCACCTCGAGCGGTTATGACAAGCCAAGGGTGACCTTTTCTGCAGTCAAGAAGTTATGTGCTGCCCTCGTAGGTACGCTGTCGTGATTCCTTGGTAGGGAAGGAGTAACGCCGAAGTGACCTGTCAGCTTTGGGAACGTGGGAAAAGTAGCCCTGGGTTTAACTGGTGCAACTTTTGCAAATGCTGCAGCTTTGCCAAGTCGCCCGTTAGTACTTGCTTCAACAGAAGTTACAGCGGTGGCAATACTTATCGTGGCGTTCGGTGTACGGAAGGAATTGACGCATGCCGGTTTGCCAACAAATGGCACTTAGAAACCATCGGAAAGTCATAGACGTGCCAGAACCATTGTCAAGGAGGATATGAAAGGTAGGCTGTATTATTGCTTTCTTCTAAATCGCAAACACTCACGAAATAAGCGAAGCACCTGCAGTGCAACGCCTCTGAGGCAACAACAACTAACTGCTTCCCTGTGGCATCGTCCTAAAGGAACAATATTAATTCAATCGTTCTACCGTCGAACGAACAAGTGATTAGAGTTTTTTATTATAGGCTAAAAATTGCATGTAAACCAGAAGAAACAAAAATACATCATCAACAAGCACGTTAAGCTAAGTATGATCTCTTTGATTTTTTTAGGGCGTATTTGAGATTATTTGATCAAATCCTGCCAAAAAGAAAAATAAATAGACGCCAGCGCCAGTTTTGCCTTTCCTTCGCAGCCGTTACTTTCACCGGTTATGCCAACATGTGGAGAGGGAGCGGCAATAAAGGCAACTCTGCAAAACACCTTATGTCCGCGTTTTCTCTGCCATGAGCCCAAAACCTATCTGTCGACGTGCCCTGTTTTTCGATTGCATCTCTTCTTTTTGTGTCATTTATTTCATCACAGCTTCCCCATATCTCGAATTTAGATTCTTTCATGTCTGCTTCCTCTTATTTGTCTTCCCTGTCGCTCTTGCTATGGCCAAGAGCCGCCACCCGCAAAAGAAAAAGCGAGCAGGGGGAAGGCCGTACGCGGATCCCCCGTTAAGCCGCAGTCTTCCCCACTGTCCCGAATAGTATTCCCCAGCACGGGAACCATGACCGCTTGCTACGCGGTCCTTGTCAAAATCGAGCTGGGGCCACGGGAGACGTGACGATGTCACGTTCATGACGTGACCAAACTGCTTTTCAGCGATGGCGAATAGCCACTCTCGGTGTACGTGTTTCCTCGGCGTTTGCTCTGGATGGCCTTTCATAACGTACCCCCTCTTTCCACCTTTTTTGGTCCCCCTTTTCCCTTTTTTGGTACTACTTTCTTCTCAGCCCCCTCTTTCCCCAGCTTTTTGGTCTCGATTTTCCCTTTTTCGGTGCTAATTTTTCTCATCAGGCCTCTCCTTTTCCTTTTTTGGTCCCCATTTTTTGGCACTACTTTCTTCTCAGCCCCTCGTTTTCCCCTTTCGGTCCCCATTTTTCCTTTTTTGGTGCTAACTTCTTCTCAGCCCCCCCCCCTCCCCCTTTTGGCCCCTATTTCCCCTTTCTGGTACTACTTTTTTCTCAGCCCCCCTTTTTCCCTTTTTGGTTCCCATTTTCCCTTTTCTTTGGTACTACTTCCTTCGCAGGTTCCACTAGACGAACGAGGCGTGTTCGCTTCTCGTCTTGATTGTACTGGTTTTTGTCCTGATCGGGTGTACGCGTCGCTCACTGCTTTGCGCTGACTACACTGGCTGAACGACGATCTGTCTCTGTTGCGTCTCGGAGACATTCATAGGCCACGCATGATCGTCAGGTGAAGCAAGACGGCTGCAGCTTTGCACCCTTCCAATGTGTCGGCGTGATGGATGATGGCCTAGGTCCTGTTGCAGCTTGTGCTCGAGCGCGAGGCAATGTTTTTGTTCGGGAGGTGTACGAGCTTGCTTGAGCTGTGGCTACCAGCGTTTCCTTTCCGGAACACTAAAAGCCCATAGTACTGCATACAATTACCACTCTGCCTTCAGCATTTGTGTTGTGGTGTTTTCTTTGTGAATAAAAGAATCGAGATAAATCCATCGAATTTAGGCGGCAATCATTATTATTGAGATCAGCAGAAGTTTTGCACGACGCCTTTAAAGGAGAGCTTGGAGACAGGAAACCACGTCCAATGACAACGCGCTTTTTTTTATCCTGTTGTGTCGTCAATTAGCTCAACACCAGGCTTTGTTTTAAGGAGGTGAACGTCTCGTGTTCAATAGGTCCCCCAGTTTTGTTGTATCTTCGTACAGTTGTGAGCTCTTCTGAAGGCTGAAATTTGTCGTAAGAAAGGGACAGTCAGTTGATGAATAGCAGTTCAGATGAAATATTTGTTAGGCACGAAAATTAATTAGTCAAATCAGTCCAATTTCAACTGGAACGTCGGTTCGCCGGTCGTCTTCCGAAGATGCGCTCCCAAGTCGAAACAGACCAGAGCACCTTCTGGCTGATCCAACTGACGGGAGGATTCCCGCTGGCATTCATTGCGTGATAATTGCTGCCTGCGATAGTTATTTCGTTCTTTGTAAAATGTTGCTCCATGGCACAATGCTTTCTCTTTTGATTCTACTCTTGCATTCGGGAGCTTTTCAATGTGGCATGCAAGATCTAATAAGGAAGGCAGGCCTCGCTGTTTGCTGTCGTTATCTAGAAGAATACACGGTGGATAGGTGTTCAGGGTTACTATCGCGTTTATATATTGGGGTGAAACTTTGCAGTGTTCAATTGTTTCTGCATAAAGCCTCTGTTACTCGGCTTTATCTCTTTTTAGAGCGCAGCTCTTTGGCGTCCGTTCCTGGGTTTCGCGTCGTCGTCGGCGTTGTCGTCGGCCTCGTAACCAGCTCCGCCCCCCTTTCATCCCCCCAGCGCTAGCAGCGACCGACTGATACCGCTGGATGCCGCTGACGCCGCTAGAGAGTCAAGATAACGTGACTGCATAGAACACCGTCGCCGCCATGCAGAAAGAGGAGGAAAGGGTCCCCCCCCTGTTCTTGTGTGGCGGATAGGGTGCTCTTCAGTTGCCGACGCGCCGGTTATTTCACGTAGGCCCCGGCACGTCGACGAATACGTGACCACCTTCCCACGGCTAGACCTGGTTCTTAGCGCTGCGGAAGCGAGGGTATCATATTGTTTGTGTCGGCATCGGCGGCGTTGTCCCTGAAACCAACTCCGCAGCTGGGGTTGACTCACTATCGGCGTCAGCGGCATCAGTCAGTCGCTGCTATCTCTTCCCTCCTCCTCCCTTTATCGTGTTGTCCGCTTGCTGCGCGCGCTTCTGCCCCCATCGTTTGCCGCTGGGTGTACACGCCGCCCCCCTCGCCCCTCTTCCTGCGAAAAATTAAAAAAAAATTCTGTGATAGCGCATACATGTGTTGCTCGATTTCTTTGCCTCAATCTATCGAAAAGGTGAAACAGCTTATTTGCTGCGCTCAAATTTCGCATTAGGAAGTAACGTAATCGTCGGTAATTTTTTATCGATGAAAGACGCAACCAAATTTATCTAGGAATGACTGCAGCCACACCTAACCGCTTCTACTTTGTTCGAGATTTTAGTAAATGGCTTGCGAAGAATATCAGCAAAGATCTCTCTCAGCTTTAAACTGAGCGCAGCTGAGATCGGGTGGTAGTTTTCTACTTCCACGACCGCTGTGCACGGTTTGTCCTGTGCCGCTTGGGAGTAGTCCAACTTGCTGCCGGCTCAAGTAGGCAGAATAAAGCTTTATTTGAAAGGTTTTCGCTCTCTTCTGCCTTCAAATTGCCTCTCTTCTGCCTTATTGTTCTATTTGAAAACAGTAGATTTGACTCATTCTGGAAAGAACAGGCGTATGCACTTGTTTATTAATTTACTTTTACAATTTACTTGCACCTCAAGCATTCATATTAACATCCAAAAGAGCGAATTGAAATTCACGAAAAGCAAATTGTCTCACTACAGGGAGCAAGGAGTGCTTGTGGAGAAACTAACAAACACTATAGGGTAGAGCAATGCTACACACTAAAAATTTCAAACATAAGTTACAAATATATTGATAATGTTTTAAGTGCAGACTCCTACAAGCGGTGTACGATGAGTACGCATGGTAGAGAGAGGGTGTCGTAGATGGTCCTTGGCGATCACAAAATGAACAAGGGAGGGGAAAACCTCAGGTTGCTTGAGGCAACGTTTCAACAAGGGGACTTGTCTTCGTCTGGGCCGCCCAGACGAAGACAAGTCCCCTTGTCGAAACGTTGGTTATAGCAACCTGAGGTTTTCCCCTCCCTTGTTCATTTTGGGATTGATGAGTACGCATGTCTTTTATTGTGAGCACTAAGTTCGGTATCTCGATGCTGCTTTGCATGATGCCATAAAATACGGAGATATGGAGCTTCAAGAGAGCACTTCCGGTGGGGTTCAACTCATGCACTTTGCGGCATCCACCGACAATAAAAATATGCACATTTTAATCGTTTAATAAACAAATGAATGAATTTCTAAAGCGGTTATTCAATACCACTTCATACCCGCAGGCCGTGAATATGCAGTGAAAGATACCAAAGCGCTAAAGGAAGAGCTGCTTCCCAAAGCACACGTCGATGTTAATAATGAACCACCTAAGTCCCAAGCAAGAGTGGACCGGTTTTCATAATGCAAGCATGCTAAGACAGTGCAGATGCACGGGTAAAGCATCTCGTGACACTGAGAGCGATTATAAATGAAGGAAACCAACGCCCCTTACCCGTCACTCGGTGACCTTTGAGCAGCGCGAGCTGTAAAACATTTTGCGGGACGCGA
The DNA here is from genome assembly GCF_055824585.1 of Amblyomma mixtum. Classification (NCBI taxonomy): domain Eukaryota; kingdom Metazoa; phylum Arthropoda; class Arachnida; order Ixodida; family Ixodidae; genus Amblyomma; species Amblyomma mixtum. Next base: position 58,938,007 of record NC_143012.1, read on the forward strand.
GGTCATCCTTGAGCGAAAAACGCAGTGTTTAAATATTGAGAGATCTGTCGCCGTGTAAGAGACCACTTCATCTTAAATTCATCAGCTCATTTCTTATCCGGCTACAAATCTTGCTTCTTTATTTCAGCGTTCACGTTTGTGTCGTAGAAATTACTTTGTTTGAGAGCGCCTGACAACTCCGTATGGATTATATCTAGCAAGGCTTAGTTCTTTAATGTATACAGTGCAATGTTACTCATGTCGTCAATACAAAATGCATTATTAATATTCACATTCTCTGAATAATTGCAACTGTAAGTAGAAATACTGAAGATTCAATCGCCCCTCTCTCACAACGTAGTGCATAGGTTTTCTGGGGAGAAACAATGGTTATATAAGCAGCTCTAAGCGTGATATTTTCATATGCAAACGGTAGCCAAGTGCAGCGATCATTAAATCAAAAGAAGTAAAGGGTGATTAAATACAAGAAAAAGCTCGCCGATATTTAAAGATCGCTATGCTCTAAAAGCAAAGATGGCAGTTTCGCTAAAAAACGGAGCTTTGATAAACCAAGAAAGGGTAAAAAATAAAATACAGGTATAACCGCCACCGCCGATTTGGCAACTAAACTACGACGCTTGGGGAGAATTTCTTGGACATGGATCCCAAACATTAAGCTACACCACATTTTGAATTTAAACGGGGATCATAGAATTGTTTTAGGTTTAATCGCCACGAGTTTTAATTAATTGCCCCGACATTGTCATAGGAGCAAGTTGTATGACGGACGTAGCTTGAATCGTGCTTTCCTGAACGTTACCTTACAGCTACAACGCAAAACATTGACCCTGTTTGGTTGCCTGGTACTTGCTACGGCCCTAATAATAACGTCAAAGCCGTACAGATATGCGCAAATGAAGTTTCAGCCGCTACCCCCTATATCAACTAACGTGTAACCTAGTACCCATGAGCCATCACCTCAGACTTTTTACCGGCTTATTCAGTTCGGTAGCATCATGTCCATACATGCAATGCATAATGCAGTTCTCCGTGCTCGAAAAGAGATGTTCATTTCAGCTCAACTACTCAAAGATTACTTTTAACCATACTAGAGGAAAGGTAAAGGGACGCACAATTTGTGGACCTCTTAAATCTTAAAATGGTTCCTTTCGAGAGTGCTGTCGCGACGCCGGACGTTGGGCCCGAGTCGAGGGTAGCGAAGACCAGCGAGGCGTCGAGGAACCACGGAGGCGAGGAGCTCTCGTAGGCTAATTAGAATTTATTTACATCTTTACAGATGGAGATTTCAGAGAATTCTGCCTCTTACGAGGCGGAAACACCGGGTTTTAAGCCTTGTAATGTCCCTAGGTCCCTAGGCAGGGAATTTGCTGTCCTTGGGCACGCACCAATCGAAGAGCACAAATTGCCATTCTTTTCACACGGCACCATAAAGGCCCGCCCTCCAATTCCTGCACGTAAGCCACAGCACGTGAGCACACACACCACCAGCCTTCCGCAGGCAACCGCTGTTTCTCACGCTGCGAACTTGGAAGATCGTGTTCTCGGCGTGTCCGCTCGTCCTCCTGTAGGCTTGCTTCTCGACGATGTGTACGTTTCTCCAAACGGCGGGTTTCGGTAAACCGACCCCGGCGCGAAGCCAGCGTTGCTTGTGTTATGCCCACGCCGTTGCACCTGGGCGAGGTCGCCGTTCTCGGGTAGCCTTGTATATCTTCTGCCTCATCCGGACACTCGAAACGATGTGAACTTGAGCTCCGTTTACGGCCACGCTCTACGGCAACCCTCGTCGACGAGTGCTTGTTTCCAGGCCACGGTTGCTATCCGCCTTTATGCGCTCCACGTTATACTTGTCATCAATGAGACGCGCCGGCGCCTTCGCAGACAGTTGAGACATTACAGTGCATCAGTCCTGGGCATCGTGTCTCTTTCAGTGACTCGCACATAGCCGGCAATCTGAAGAGCAGTTATCAAGATTGCTGCATATTGGCTGGCATACGAGGTCTGTTAGAAAAGTATCCGACGTTTGGCCGTAGAAAAAAAACTTGCATAACTGGAGCGTTCCAAACCTAGTCACCTTCAAAGTAGTCTACTTGGGACTCCACACACTTCTCCCAGCGGTGCTGCCATTTTGGGAAGTATTCCGAAAAGGCCCCTTTCGGAATGGAGTTTAGCTCAGCTGTCGTTCCACCCATAATGTTCTTCCTTGTCTGAAATCGCGCTCCTTTCAATGGCCTTTTGATTTTGGGAACCAGCCAGAAATCGCAGGGGCCATATTAGGAGAGTAAGGAGTGTGTTGAACTACAGGAGTCTGGTTTTTCGCCCAAAAAGTCTGAATGAAGTGCGAGGAATGTGCGGGAGCATTGTCGTGATGGATGCGCCACTTTCCTGTTGACCTCAACTCCGGGTTCTTGGGCCGCACAGCATCACGTAGGCCACAAAGGACATCCCTGCAGCACTCTTTGGTCATTGTTTGACCCTATGGAGTGCGTACTCGTGGTCTGCCACACAGAGGGTGCCAAAGAAAGCAGTCAGCATCCCTTTCACATTGCTGCGCACTTGGCGGGCCTTCTGAAGTCTTGGTGACGTGGAATGCTTCCACTGTGACGACTGGGATCTGGTTTCCGGGTCGTACCTGTACACCCAAGACTCGTCACCAGTTATTATGATGTTGATTAAGTCGGGGTCACTGTTTGCGTAATCCAGCATGTCCTGTGAGACTTCAACACGAAGCTGCTTTTGCTCCACCGTGAGCAGCTTCGGCACGAATTTCGCCGCAACTCTCCCCATGGCCATATCTTCGGTGATAATGGAATGTGCGGAAAAATTGCTCATGTCCACCTCTTTCTCAATTTCTCGGATAGTCACGCGACGGTCCCGCATCACCACAGCGTTCAGTTCGGCAATGACCTGGTCATTTCGGCATGTTGATAGCCGACCGGAGTGTGGCTCGCTCTCCACCGATGTGCGGCCATCTTTAAATCAATTTTACCACTGCTTAATCTGCGTGCTACTCATAGCATCTTCACCGAAAGCCGTCTGAATATTTTGAATGGTTTCCACTTGGCTGTCGCTCAGTTCATGGCAAAATTTGATGGAGTAGCGCTGCTCCTGTCCCTCCGCCAAATTCCTTGCAATAAAAAACCGACGAGAGCACTGCGCACCGCCTCACTCAAATGCTGCGTCCCAGCGACTGACGCTATCGGCAGGCGGGAAAAAATTCGTGCATGCGCACGAAGGTTCAAGGTCACGTGATGCAAGCGCGCTTGTTTCATATCCATCAGGTGTTCGCAAAAAAAAATAAAGTCGGATACTTTTCTAACAGACCTCGTACGTTGTAGTTGTTTTTCTTCGGCGTCTCATAAAATTGTGGTACTTGTGCCCTGCATAGTGCCTAACAAACGGACGTATTTTTGTCAGGAAGACTCATGTTTGCAGCGAGAAAATAAAACTGCTGCGTGAGGCAGCAGACGACGCAGTACCCCGCATAGGAGATTATCTAGCAGCGCAAGAAACATTAGCTCTGAAAATGCCGTGAAAGGTACTGATAGGAATGTTTACCGATATTATAGTAAATTTATTTTCATTTATTAATTAAAATTATATCTTTTTACTCTACAATGATTATATTTCTTCCTACCTAACACCGGTTATTATCCGACACACGGCCTCGAATAAGCCAGAATTGTGAAGAGGATTTTCGCGAATTTTCACTCTCAGCGATAGACCCTCTGGTTTTAATTATCTTGAAATTCTGCCCTTGCCATGTGGACCTTAGCGAAAGAAAAAAAAAACGGTTCCTGAAAGGCACTGTTCAATGCGGGCACAACAAGCGATTTTTGACATATTGCATTCAAACTTTTTAAGCAAAATGTATTTAGATTCTCTAATATCTACTAGGCGCAAGGTGTGGCAACATATTTGGCGGGTTTATATTCCAGGAACAGAAAATTCTCATAGGCCGCTGCTAAAGCTCACGTACATCGGTAGAACAAAGCAGGATCACAGAACAACTACCGTATTTTCTGGTTTATAAGACGCACCCTTGTTTAAGACGCACCTGCCATATATGCAAGCTCTCGTTGAAAAAGTTGGTATATAAGACGCACCCCAATTTACCCAGTTAGGCTAGTGAGGCTTAATTAAACATGCTTGTGCGACTATCCTGCATCGTACCTGTGAGAAGTTTTTAAGCAAGGCTAAGTGATCGAAAAAGGCAACACTCACGCCATACCCACCCACGTTGTAGCAAAAAAAAAAAAAAAAAAACGAAAGTACTCTCCTTATGTCCGTAACAACTTTTTATTTTAACTTAAAACCTTCGAAGTCTTCATCTTCGGATGCGCTGTCAAAGTCGCCCATTTCTAAAAGCAACACGGCTGAAACATTCTCTTCGCGATACGGACGTACTACGTACACGAAGCAAACAAAGTTACAAAGGGTGACTAAAAAAAAACGCCGGCTTGCCTTCGCTTGCCTTGACAATGGCGAGAAGTGTGATTTTCGCCATCTTTTGGTATTTCACATTACTTTTGCTTGTGGCCTGCGAAACTGCCGCGTGTTTATGATCCCGGAAGCCGTTACCACTGCCGTTTCATAATAAAGTTCACCTAAAAAAGATGCGCACGGCACACCCCATATTGAAGTATTAACCTTGTTAAAACCGCGTCATTGGTAGCGATACTTTTTTGATGAAAAAGGCTTGAACGTGAACCTGATTAACTTCCGAACTCCCCCCCCCTCCCCCCCCCCCCAAAAAAAACGAGAAATTCGCGTATAAGACGCACCCTTGTATAGGAAACACCAGCAAGGTTTTTGAAAAAAAAAAAGCCGCGTCTTATACACCGGAAATACGGTAATTGTAAAACAATTGCAATTCATTGCAAAACAGTGCCAGATATTCTCGCAGCCCTATTGAGCTGCCTTTCTTTGTTCAATGGATCTATGGCATACAAACAGATATCTCGCCAAAGATAACGCAAGTCTTCTAAATGCTCTGCCCGCACCGGAATAACGCAGGCAACATATGATGCATCCTGCACGAATACACCAAACAGATAGCCCAAGGCCGCGTAATCAACAAAGGAAAGTCGGGGCCATCGGTGAAGACATTTCGGGAGGGGAATAAAAATACGCCTTCCTCATAGCTCCTGAGCGTAGGACCCTGGAGACGTAGAAAAACAGGAGACTAAGCCACGCCACACTAAGAAAAACCTCAGCATCAAGGCGTTCCACACGAGGAGCAGCCTAGAACTAAAGAAACAACGGACGGAGGTCATGAGAACGACATGTAAGAGCTCAGGTGAAATAATTCCATCAATTGAACGCCAGAGAACTCTATCGTGCTTCAACTTATGTTTTCTTTCTGGCATGAAAGAAAGGGCAAGCAACTGTGGGAAAGAAAAGATGGTAGGGGAGCAAGGAAAAGTACGCATAGGCCTCATAAAAAAAGCGGTCATTCCTTCTTGACGTTTCAGCGACGGGCAAGCTGCCGTTCCTTTGTGACCTGAGACGGCTCCAATAAGTGCCCCTGCTGCTGTGGTTTTATTATTAACGTCCTGTGGATTTATTATTGCAGTACAGATGCGTCAGAACTTCGAAGCGGACTTTTGTTTTCTGGTTCGGAAACGGCGACGCCGGTTGGGGTCGGTCGACAAAAATACTGACAGAAGAATAAAGCCAGCAGTGAAATTGGCCCTTGTTTTTCGACCCGCACTGCTTCCTTGGAACGGGGATGTGCTCTCTACTTCTCTTTGTTCTTTTTTTTTTTACTTCGGCTTTGAAAATATCCTAACAAGTTTTGGAAATCCATTAATCCTTCACGCAACACACCTATTACTTTACATGATGAGGACCATAATCTCATTCCGGAACATGATGTCTGTCGCGTTCTAAATTCTTTTTTCTGTTCAGTTTTTACTAACGAACCGGACGGCGAATTACCGCGCTTCCCTGCCTTCGATCATCCAGCTATGCCAGACATTTTGTTCGATAGCAATGGTATTAGGAAACTAATTGAATCATTGAAAGTGTCATCGTCATCTGGCATTGATGGCTTGAACTCTAAAGTGCTAAAAAATACTAAAAACTTGGTTAGTGTCATTTAGTGCCATCTTTTTCAACAGTCATTATCATCAGGCGTGCTTCCGCAAGACTGGAAAATCGGTAAGATCGTTCCAGTCCCCAAGAAAGGTTCATCGTTTTCATGTAAAAACTACCGCCCTATTTCTCTTACGAGCATCTGTTCAAAACTAATGAAACATGTTATTTATTCTCACATCGTTAAATTTTTAGTTTCGGTCAAGTTTTTTCATCCTAACCAACACGGCTTCCTAAAAGGACTTTCCTGTGACACCCAACTAGCCCTTTTTATTAATGATCTTAGTTCTCATCTTGACTTAAACATTCCCGTTGACACGCTCTTCCTTGACTTTGAAAAAGCTTTCGATAAGGTACCCCACAAAAGACTACTACTAAAACTTTCACGTCTTAACCTAAGCCACTTGGTGTTAAAATGGCTACAAAATTTTTTGACCAACAGAGAGCAATTTGTCTACGCTAACAAATCATCGTCACCTCTTTCCCCCGTTACTTCAGGTGTAACACAAGGCACATTGCTTGGACCCTTGCTTTTTCTAATCTACATTAACGATCTTCCCACTAACGTCAACTCGAACATCCGATTATTTGCCGACGATTGTGTAATCTACCGCCCTATTACCAGCAGAACTGACTCTGACACCCTCCAAACTGATCTAACCCAAATCGAAACTTGGTGCAAGCATTGGCTAATGTCCCTTAATATTGCTAAAACATGTATGATTTCTTTTCATCGCAGGCAATCCCATATTCCCTCAAAATATGTTCTTTTCGGTTCTGATGTATCATCTGTTCTTTCCTGTAAGTATCTTGGCATCACCTAAACTCATACCCTAACATGGTCTTCGCATATCACGAACATCGCTAATGACGCTAACCGCACCCTTGGCTTCCTACGTCGAAATCTTCGTTTTGCTACCCCTTCTATCAAATTATTAGCTTATAAAACATTCGTCCGACCTAAACTAGAATTCGCATCAGCAGTATGGGATCCTCATCAATCTAACCTTTCTATAATCCTTGAAAAAGTTCAAAACCGCGCTATCCGTTTTATTTATTGTGACTCTTACTATACTAGCGTGTCCTCTTTAAAATCCAGAGCATCCTTGCCTAACCTTGAAACTAGAAGAAAAATATCTCGACTATGCCTATTCCACAAGTTCTATCATTCACCTTTAGGATCATCTATCATATCAACAGCTCATCGTCCTTCTAGCCGCAACAACCACATCAAGACCGTATACCCACCCGCTGCAAGAACTACATCTCATTTCCGTTCTTTTTTTGTCATATCATCTCGGGACTGGAACGATCTGCCGCCGGAAGCCGTACTCATCGTCAACTGCATCGACTTCAAGAAAAAGATTGAGGCCATCCTTATGTAATCAGTAATCTTTATGTATCCTGTAATCTTCATGTATCCTGTAATCTTTATGTATCCTGTAATCTTTATGTACCCTGTAATCTTTATATAATCTGCATGTAATCCGTCCATCCCTCATGTAATGCCCCACAACAGGGGGCTTCGAGGTAATAAATAAATAAAATGAATAAATAAATGAAAAAGGGCAGCCGATCTCATTTCGGGGAAGAAGTCTGGAAGAAGTTGTTTGCTCTTTCACTTTACATTGAAAGCCGCGGTCATAATCGCTACAAACTGCTTTATCAAGAGATTTATATCTTTCTCGTTGGGATCAAAAGAGGAAGAAATGGTCTTGAGCAGCGCACGTAATGGGAAGTCAGCTAGTCCTTAAGGGCGATGGAGTGGATTTCAAGAGAAGGCAAGCGTAGCAGGGACCGACAGAGAAGTGTGTGGGCGCATGAGATTAAGAAGTTTTCGAGGATAGGGTGGCCGCAGCTGGCAAAGGACAGGGTTATTTGGAGAGGCATGGGAAAGTTGTTTGTCCTGCAGTGGGCGTTGTCAGGCAGATGATGAGTGAAATAAATAGCATAAAACTGCATAGTCAAAATGATGTGAAAGTAAGCATGCATTCCAAGGTTTCAACGTTTCAAGGTTTATTAAAAAGAAATACAAATTAATCATAAGTGCGTAACAAAAATTAGTACAGTACGAGGTCTCGAAGTAAAACTGTCTGAGGGACCTCCCAACAGAAATACGTTCTTTATTTTTCTGTTTCATTAATTCCCGTTTTAAAAAAGAATAAGCCATCTATTAAAAACCATGCTCCTTTCTTAACCTTTTAAGCGTCGTAATATGAAGCAATGTTTCAAAAACGAAAATTTTTGTCTTAGGGATGCCTTTCATCGGTTTGCTTAGGGAGACCGGGCCGCTGGGACGGATCCAACAGAGTGGCGTCAGGTGCAGCCAGCCCCAAGAGAGATTGACTTCCTCATCTACAGGTGCAGCGTAACGTCGGCGTAGGCACCGCGTAACCATCATTTACAGAAGGCCATTATTCAGGCCACTGTTTCTTGCGGGCTAAATGGCCAGACGTCGACCTCTACTGTGGAGTTCTGGAGACGCTGGGCAAAGTATGAGAGAACACATTGCGCGAAGCAATGCAGATTCCACTTTTATCGCCCGGAAGGCTCATGCGCGATGAGAAAGAAAAAAACAAAACAAAAAGGCAGTCGTTACGGAAAAGTACCCCGCTTAGAAATAACAATAAATTGTCTCGTCTGCAAGGCGTAAACTTTCTCCCTCTTTAAATTGCTTTCGCCAACAACAGACCGCCCCTGTACCCGGAAGAGGCGAAATGTTTTGATGTTCGGCCCTTAAAGTGCCAGGGTATGAGGAAGAAAAAAGAAACGTGAGAAAAAGGACACACATTCGGGTGAATTTCTAGAGCCGTAGTGCACGCATAAACGATTATGGGGCCTAAACGATGCGGTGAAGAAAAAAAAGTACAACAGCCTTGCTGGAATGGCCAGCAGTAGATTCGGGAAGTCCACAGCCAACAAGTGAAGTGCCTGCCTGGCACCTTGCGCCTCCAGCTCAGCGCCACACGCCATAACGATTGTTCTCTCTCCTCTTTTTGTTTGTTTTCTACTTACTTTCTCACTTCCTGATCGGCTATTCCAGGCACGAGCAAATGCATCGCACTCCTCCGAAAAGCATGCCTTTCCCTCGTTGCTATTGAAAAGTGGCGCGGCCGAGCCCATCTCCGACTTTCCGGAGCTGGCTGAGTTCAGCGCGGTGGTCGGAGAAAGAAGTCACAGTGCCGAAGGGACGAAAACTGAAAGAAGGTTGAAAGAGAGCACAAGAAGGAAGGAAGGTTTAAGTCCTTCCCGCCATCGTAGTCGTCTATGGGTTCGTAGCACGCTTTACTCATTGCTCGCAGGGGTCGTTTCGTTCGCTTGCTCCGCAGCACACACGCGTAATCTGAAGCATTTAGGCCCGCTAGCCATTACGCTAATGGCTCGGAGGGAGACGGAGGAAGGCAGGGAGAAACGGGGCGGAATAGGGAGAGAGCAACTTCGCTTCCAGGGAAAAAGAGGGCAGGGGTTAGGGAAAGCGAAGGCAAGCAAAAGGGACAGAGGAGCGAGGGCCCAACTGAGATGCTGCCGCTGGCTCGTGCGACTGGTACGACTCCGCGATCTGTGACAATAGCGGACGTGTACATCATATAAAGACGTCCGCAGGACAGAAGGGGAGAGCACGGCGGCCGCGTTGTTCGTTCGCTGATGTGTTTGGTACGGGCCATGACGCTAGAGGGAGCCAGCAGACCTGTGACGTCATCAGCCTCGCTCTGCTCTCGTCCCACGCTGCCTTCGTGGACAGGCCTCTATTTGTCGTCTACTAAACGGTTTGCACAGGATATTTTCCGTCTGTCTTTAGTGCTGTAGTCGGCGGGCCGATTTTTTTTTGTGTGCCAGTTTCAGCGCCTGCTTACGAGGAAGGGGAGTAGTTTCCTCGAGCGTTTTTATGGCAGTGGCGGCTTATTTGCGCTGGTGCAGGATAGTGTGTTTTGGTGGCGTTGTCTTCGTCGCACATAGAAAATTCGCGGAAGGGTTGTTGACCGTACGCACGCGATCGCATGCCCACATACGCTTCCAGTGAAAACAAAATTGAAGAAAATATTGAAAGCCTCGATGTTTTGCTCGTTCGAATTTTTCTTGCGCATAGAAAAACACCAGATGTTCCACCTACTTTCCTACGAGGCGAAGTGGGCATCACAAACCACCTTTAGTCCTCATGAGTACATCCACTGTCGTCACCATCATCTATATACATTAACACATGCAGCCTATTAACAACATCAACCTGCGCAGCCCGTATGTTACTTTGTATCCAGCACTCAATGGCAGGGGGGGGGGGGGGGGGGCAATGCGTCAGTGTACAGTTAAGCTGTCGGCATTGCATACAGCCCATTAGAAAGTGCTTCAAAGACAGGATGCATAAAACGTGGAAAGCGTTCTTCTTATTCGCTCGCTACGTTTTAGGAGCACTTGTCGCACTACTGTTGAAACTAGAAGCTCAAGGTAATGTCCCCACTAGTGTGCCTTTCAACGCATTAACGAACGAGTGAGTAGGCAGGTCACGCTTAATGTTCTCACTGCAGTGCAGCGTAGGTATCCCGAGTGTTTGTTTTCATGTGTATTACATTACATTTTTCTTTACAGTGTACTTACAGAGTTCTATGCTTCCTTGTTTGATATTAGTATCTAATCTTCCTCTTACTTAGAAACTTGTATTCACTTTTTTTTCTTTCGCATAACAGAACTGCGTTCAGTGTACATACCTTATCAATTTGTTAACAAGTGTATGCTTTTGGTGTGTGCAAGTCGTACATTTTTTTTCTTTTTTTATTGTACGAGCAGTACATTCTATACTTTATCGTATATATCTGTTTATCATATATATCTGTTTGGCGTGTACTGCTGCTGCTTTGTAGGGGACGAGGACTTGTCAAGCTGCTATCGCAGCTTTTTGCCTCGCCTCCCCCATCTTTGATGGAAAATAAATGGAATAAAATGTTGTTGTGGCCGCTTGAGATGGCACATGCCCATAAGAATAGCTTAAATTTTCTCCTCACCCTCAGTGGGCGTGACTCTTTTTTAATCCAGCCAGTCCAAGTTACCTCTGTACGGTCGCCGTTTTGTGATGAGTCTACTCCAGGTCCTGCTGTGTTTTCTCCAACGGGCTATCTCCGACAGTTTTCTTGAAATTGTTTTGGTCATTTCCGTGTGTTCTTCCTTTAGATGTCCATCTTTATCACATTCCCTCCCAGATAGCCTTCATCCGCCATCAACAAACCTCCGGCAGCACGCATAGAAAAACATTCCAACATATGCTCGCGCTGGTGGTAGGTCACCCTAGGTAAAACTCCAGTGCAGAAGGACGTATCTCACTGCGACAGCAGTCAAGAGCCTCTTCCAGGTACTTTGGTGTAGGCGTAAAACGCAGTGCGAGGAGGAAGGAGACGAGAAAAGTGCAGCGATGTTTCGCCCAGCGCAGCGTCCCGTATCCGTGGCACTCTCTGGGCGCAGCGAAGCGAACTAGGCGTTGTCCGTTGGGGTCTGGCAATGCTTCTCAAAACCAAAAAAAAAAAAAAATATTCTGTATGTCTCTGCATAACCTAATGGTAAATGTGAAGTTGGGATTTAGGATGAATAAAATATTGGAAACTGCAATAATTCATGCAAGGAATTGTTCACAACATCGAGAAACAAAATGTTACCTTGGCCTTTTTCATGACTTAAGGATTGCTTTTTACTCTGTTCCACATGAAATTTCTTAAAGAAGGCTTCCCTTTCATGAAATCTGAGGCTTATACTAATGCATAGCCGGGGAGACTAGGGAGCAAGGATTCGCCGAAACTTAGGAAAGCGTAAGGGATTTTTTATTTTCCTTTTTGACTATTGCGAAATTACTAGGACAATAACTTTATCGCTGAAAATTAATTGATGAGAAAGTAAAAACAATTATTTTAATTTATTATCAATTGATTCGAGCCGCGAAGCAATTTCACGCCTACTCTCATTATTCTGCACCTCAACTAAAGAAAAATAGATTTCACTGTTCTTCTTTGTTTTGGTTACTACCGGTGTCCTTCATTAGTACGTGAAAACGAGGGCCTAACATATTAATTTCCGAACCCTTGTCTGAGCAATGGTTTTACTAAGGCCTCCGTTCTTGCACTCTTGATGCATAGGTTACGTAATAGGTTCTTGCTTAGATGCCGCCCTGACCGTTCGATCACGTACCACGTGACAATGTCGGTAAAATTGCGAGGTCACTTTGTCAAGTAATGTGCTGAGAGGCGAAAGCCGAGGACACTATGCCGTGACGACTTCCGGCGGATGGGACGTCACACCGTTCCGGTGGCTATATAGATATCCAAATTTTTATATCTCTCGGGCATCTTAAGTGTTTATTACGCTTAATTGCAGATTTTTGCCATCTAATTTAACGCAGTTTTCTGAAGAAGTTAGCGCAAAAAGCGGACATGGGACAGAAAGAAAGGACACACAAGACATTCACGAGCGCTCGTGATTGTGTTTTGTGTCCTTTCTTCCTGTCCCTTGTCCGTTTTTCGCGCTAACTTCTTCAGAAAACGCATCACCAACTAGCCCGGCAGCTTGCTCTCCTAATTTGGCACAAATCCGACGTTTTCCGACCATTCTTTGACAATTTTCACTATGCCGTGATGACTTCCGGTGGATGTGACGTCACATCGCTTCCGTGGCTATATCGACGACCGAGCTATTTCGACGCAACTTGGACATTCTTGCCTATATTTAATTAACTATACTTCATCTACAGTCATCAAACTTGGCTTCTAGGTTCATTTTTTCTCCCCCGTCTGAAGCAGCCATTGGTTTTCTTCTATATGTTTAGTTCCCGAGTTAAACGCGTGTGACACGCTTTGTTTACGGACGACAGCATAAGCCATTAAAGGCTTTCGCCTTAAAAGAGGAGATTTTACGTAGGCCGCTATGCCGATAGTGAGGCTGGTAAACGGTCTCTAGACTAGCTTACGCTCAACGTAAACGGCCTCTATGTAAAACACCAGACAGCCGGCACAAGTCAACTGGCAGAGCATCGTATGCGACATGCGGAGGTCCTGGTTTCGGACGCCACTGGTGCCATGTGGCTGTTTTTTTCTACCGCCAAATCACTTGTTTTCAGCAATTATGTGAATGTACAACTAATCTCCATTATTTAACACGAGAAATAGAAAATTTGGCGGAGAAAATAAACACTGCTTACGCGCGGGAATGCGAAATCATGTCGAGGATGCAGGACAGACGTTTTGTTGCGGTTTGCGAACTTAGCTTATTTAAAGAGATTTCAGAAGTCTGAACCCAATCTGGCTTTTAAAAAGTTGGAATTTCTTGATTACGTACAAATACATTAAATGCGGGACGTTTCTCCACGTTTGCAAATCACGCTTTTTATTCGTCGTGCTCTTAAAATAATCACCTTTAACAAGCGTGGTCACGTGCTAGTTCACGCTTTATAGACCGATACACCATTGCACACCCCATCACCCCTCCCGACTAGCTCCACTCGACCTCGCGTCAGAAATTGGCAGTGTTGCTGACACGCCTGACCGTGTCTGTTGAGCTCTGTAGGACCGGAAGGATTTTGGTATGAGAATATGTCTTCAGCGCACGTTATTTTTTAGTGTGATTAGGATCCATTGTCGAAAGCGGTCACAACCATGAAATGTTTCAATAGAAGCACCATTTGAACGCGGAGTAGTGAACATGACTGAATAGCAAAGCCAGCCGAAAAAACACGCATCCAAAAGATTTAATACGAACGCCCAGTGTACAGCAAGAACAAATTTTAACTCATTATATTTTCTAGTGCAAACAAATTAGAGATCACTGCGTCGACCCGCGCTGGGAGAATGCAAAAGTATTGACGCCTCCTCGACCCTCTTTGGCCTCTCTTCATTTTTTTCCGACTAACGCATGCCCAATCCGCTCATGAACATCCTGACGATTTCGAGGCAACATGAACCTCGTGTGTCTTGCTTTTTTATATTTCGACTCTCAGCAGGAACCAAGTGCAATGAAAGCTATGGGGGCACTTTGGAAGCCTAAAGTAGAGCTAGTCGAAAGCCTTTGTGGCGCTACTTCGACTGCCATTGACTGCCTATGTTTGTTACGACTGCACCGCTTGGGAGCCATCCTCCACCACTAGCTGCCGCACATAAAAACAATGACCGCACTTACGAGAACATCTGTTTGGACGGAAGTCGCTGTTAGGTTCACAGCGTAGTCGACCACCAGAGCTGAGAGTTCCAAAATTGTTTCGAAGTGGTGCTTCGCGTGATGGGCCGGAATGATGATGTTGATGCCGATGGGGAAGCCGTGGAAGGAGCGTTCGTGGCACGCCATTCCAGCGAGTGGGAAGAACCGCAGTTCGAAAGAGCAGCTGGAATGGCGAAAACATTGTCTGGGAGTTTCAGGCAACCGAATTGCTTTTTGTGGAAGGCTTCGTCAACTGTCGTTGGCTGTTTTCTTTAGCGCACTTTCGGGTTTATGTCATCCCTTGGCCTAAATTTGCCACATTCTCAGCATAGCGACGGCGGAGGCGTTTTTTCGCTCTTTAGGCTAAAACGCTAATACGGCTTTATTGCGTAAGTGCGTAGCGCTAAAGCGTAAGCGTAGCGCAGCACAATAGGGCTTGTTCGCTCAAATAGGCTTGTGCAAGCAGATTTCTGTATGAGGAAGGCGTCACTACACATCGTCCAACCTTAGTCACTGTGGTATAGTTGCGGGATTCATTTTTGGTGTCCAATTTAACTGCGCCAAACTCGATGCGTTGCGTAACTGCCGCGTTCGTTGTCCTCCTTGAGCGATCTTGCAGGCAATGCTTGTTTATGTAAGATCTCCAATTCTAAAATAAAACCGTTTCATATATTTTAGTGTGTTTAACCTTTTAATATCCAGCGTTGTTCAAGAGCAACAACTGAAATACATTTTCCTTGGCCTACTACGCCAGCTTAGATCTTCTGTTGTCATTTCCCTTAAGACAAACCCTTTGAAATTGACAACATTAAAAACAGGTCTGAATCAAAACCCGCTGGATCAAAATGGCTGAGCAGACATCGCAGCATTAGGTGAAAGATAGGTGCAGACTGATTGTTAGATTTAGAGCGAGACATTGCACTGCCACAATTATCTATTTGTATCAGTTCAGAAGACAACAAAAAAGCCCAGTATTGCGTCGTTATAGCCTAGGAATGGTAACGAATATGAGATTAATGAGAATGAAGAGAAACTCCTCGGGTAAACCTTCTCTCTGTGGTATTGCAAATGAAGCTAGCGTTATGTCATTCGAAAAGGCAGGCTTTGTACTGGAAAATGCGCTAATAATTTGATGCTAATTTAAAATTTTCAACGCCATGAATTAATCACCGTTTAAAACTGGGCTACATAGTATTTTTCACGGTCTTTCCTCTTCAAGTCATGGAAGGAAGGCAAGTAGCGCTTACAGTTAAGACATCACAGGGCTGATCGCCAAAAATGCCGTTCCCCTAATTCTGGCACTGGGCGCTCCGCCAAATAGCAGCAACACAACTTTTCTCCTCTCATCCTTCCTCGTTTTCCTTTTCTTCCTTCTTTCCCCAACCTCGCCTGTGAGGAAGCGTCGCGCCCACGCGTAAATTGCTGCCCGTCGGTCCATTAGGCTTATAACGATCCCGAAGCCAGGCGACGCGCCCTTGTTTTAAACCTCGCTGTATTCCCTCCGCTAGCATTCACTTTTCTGTTTTGTTTTTTTTTTTGTTCTTTCTGCTACCCTTCTGTCCTTGCGCAACCTTAGCGCAACCTTTGAAGCGCAACCTTAGAAGGAAAGATGCCTCGACCGACTGCACGAATTTCAACGTCATTACGGAGAGTGATGTTGGAGAAAGACACACGTGCGCTTAGTACCGCAACTTAATTTTTTCGCCTGTTTTCAGCACGTTCTATATAGAATGTAAGGGGTTGAAAGAATTTTTGATGCACGTAAATTGGTAGAGCACGCTGGCACCAAGAAGCAAAGTGCGTCGTCTGCTTACAGTTAAACACTCCTGTTTCCTTAAAACGTTCTTTTCGGCAGGCCTCGCGCTCACTGCTGTATAGTGTCTTTAAAATCGGTACAACTGGAAGCCCGTGGCCTCATGGATGCAAGGGCTCGTCAAGGAATCTAAGAAGACCAAAATATACGCGTGCAAGCTGAAGTACGCGAAGTGCAAGCCAACTAGCCGCGTTCTTGCGCAAATGCTTGCAAACCATCGCGAGGTGTGCGCTGCATTACTTTTTCTTTTTCACGTCTACGACACGGGCGTTCCAGATGACCGCACCACCATGCTCTGCTGTATGGTAGTATGCGCCCTGACACGTCAACCCTTCTCGCATGGAAGCCCAGCGCAAGTAGGCAGCCACTTAGTGACTTTCTCGGTGGCAAGGTTGCCAGGCAAGGTGCCAAGCACCCATTTCTCTTCCTCTCCCCAAACATCCTCGCTTCATTTCTCGAGCAATAACTTCTGCTGTGTAGTTGTTTGCAGCACATTTCTTATGTTCGTTACGGAACGCCAGCTCGGATCGTTTACCAAGCCCCCTTTTCTAATCCACCTCGCATTAGGAGTTCCATCCAACCCAAAGCCTGCCCCGGAAGAACCGATATTTTACCGAGCTGGTGGTGCATTTTTCGCTCCGTCACAGCACGTTAAACTGGCTGAAGCTTCTTACTTGCTTCCTGTTTTTTTTTAAGTTCGTTTGTTTTTAACCTCGTAAAGGCATTCGCTTCAGGAGCGGAAGAAAGCGTCGGTTTAAGTACGGCTAAACGCCACCGAATAAGATATTTTCCAGGAGCGCGACGTGTCCGTTGTTTTGCATGAGGCATGCATTTTTGTGCCGGGGTGCCCGACTCACGAGGGGAAATTTATGAGCTCATTATTTTCCTGCGCAACATTATCTCAGCTTTTCTGATGACGCTGACTTGTCGCTGTTTGCTCGCGTGTCCTTGAATTTATGTGCAGTATTTTATGTGTCCTCATGCATTAAGTTACTTCGGCCATTTTAGATCATCCTCAGGCACCCTGAATCCTGATGCACATGTTTTTACAGCGTTAATAAAAATACACCGCGAAGAGGAGTTTATTTGGAGCATAGAGCATACAAGGGACAGCCGTCCGTTTACAAAACAGAAGAAACACTACGGCGACCGATGTCGCCCGACGCAACACACACACATACACTCTCAAGCAACGCAAGAGTCCGAAACACAAAGCGAGCAAAGTAAAAATCCAATGTAATGCAATCAAGGTCAAATGAAGGTCAATGGTGGTCACCGCCGCGGCGAGATGGTGGCCACCGGCCGCGGCACGCAACGGCGTGAAAGTGCAAGTAGTATTGCTTTCGCAATAAAACTTCAGGAGGATCCAAACGCGCGGGGGAAGCACACGGGAGGAAGACCGCGCACCAATTCCGTCCATAAACATCGCGCACAACAATGGCGCGCAAAACTTAGTATGGCAGGAGCCGCAATGATAAAGCAGTCGTCGCACTTGACCTGCGGGGGGCTTTCGACAGTGTGACCCACGAGATCATCCTATCCCACTTGTCGCAAACAGACTGTGGGCGCAATACTTTCAATTATATCAAACAATTCCTTACAGATCGCCAATCCTATATCCGGCTGCAAGACACAGAATATGGCCCATATCAACTTGGCACACGAGGGACCCCACAGAGAGCTGTCCTCTCGCCATTACTATTTAATCTGGCCATGATGAAGCTCCCTACCCAGCTGGCAGAGGTCGCCGGTGTGCAGCACGCTCTGTATGCGGACGACATCAGCCTCTGGGCAACACAACAATCGGTTGGAGAAATCGAGACCAACCTGCAACAAGCGGCAGCTATTGTGGACGAATATGCTCGTCGCTGTGGTCTTGAATGCTCCCCGAGCAAATCTGAATTTCTGCACAT
The DNA here is from genome assembly GCF_055824585.1 of Amblyomma mixtum. Taxonomy (NCBI): domain Eukaryota; kingdom Metazoa; phylum Arthropoda; class Arachnida; order Ixodida; family Ixodidae; genus Amblyomma; species Amblyomma mixtum. Next base: position 58,955,992 of record NC_143012.1, read on the forward strand.
ACGCCCCAACTCAAAGTGCACAACCAAAATTGCCCTTTCCCTACTTAGCGGACCGATACCTGAACACGGGGAGAACCGGGTACTGGGGCTTTTCATTCATCATAGGCGCAAGATAGACACTACCCTAAACAAGCTACGTAAGGTGGGGGACCAGGTGGGTCGGATGCTCCGCCGGGTGTCCAATAAAAGGGGGGGACTACGATGCAAAGATGCCCTGCGGCTGGCCAATGCATTCGTGACCAGCCGGATTTTATATTCGGCTCCCTACCTCCACCTACGCAAATGCGATGAGAATGCCTTAGAAGTAGTTCTCCGCAAAATTTATAAGAGAGCGCTCGACCTCCCCATAACGACGTCCAACAAGCGTCTCCTCGGTCTGGGGATGACCAACACCTTTGGGGAGTTACGAGAAGCTCATCTTAACAATCAATACTTGCGCCTAAGCAAAACACCTGCGGGGAGCCGCCTTCTGACCCGCTTACACATATCCTACGCAACACATACAGAAGAACGGGTCCGCATCCCTGAAGCCTGGCGCTTTGCACTCCAGGTGCGACCCCTTCCGAAGAACATGACTGCAGACACCCATGATGGTCGCCGTCTCGCGCGGGCAGAGGCTATTTCTCAACAATATGGCCATAAGCCAGGTGTCTTCTATGTGGATGCGGCCGGCCCACACCATGGGGGTTGGTACACGGCGGCCGTCATCCACCAAAACACTACAGTTCAGGGCCTTACTTTCCGTGCCCCAAACATTACATTTGCGGAAGAGATCGCCATTGCACTGGCCGCCGCAGATCCAGAGTCCCGAGTCATTATTACGGACTCCAGGGGCGCCTGCCGCAATATTGAGCAAGGGTATATTCCAGACCGTGCTTTCAAAATTCTCCACGCATGCGAATACACAGGGTTTCCGACCCATCGTACCATCGTGTGGGCTCCGGCTCATGCGGGTCTTGAGGGGAACGAGGCAGCCGACGCTGCCGCCCACGCGCTTACTCACCGGGCGTCGCCTCATCCGCAGCCTGATCCGGAATTCAATTTCAATCCGGCCATCACCTTTAAAGAGATCACCTCTCTTTATCAAAATTTTCATGGTCTCTATCCCCCTCCCTGTAAAGGCCTCACCAGAGTGGAGGAGCGCTGGCTTCTCCGCCTCTATACCAATACTGTACTGTGCCCGGCAGTACTTAAGCACTTCAATTCTTCTTTCTCGGGCGCGTGCCCACACTGTGAGGAGGAGTTTTCGGACACCTACCACATGGTGTGGGCATGCCCTTCCAATCCTGCCTACCCACCCCACCTCCACCCCACTCGAGAGGACTGGGAAGCTGCCCTGCGCGGCTGCTCCGAACTCCATGCCCAACAGGCATTGGTAGCTAGAGCCCGGGCCGCTGCGGAAGCTACAGGGATCCCGGACTAGGGATCCCTCCTAGTGTTTGTAAGGGGCGGGCCCTTCCGGCTCGCCCCATCGACCTCTCACTGTAAATAGGAATAAAAATTTTCTTCCTCCTCCTCCTCCCTGCTTGCGACGATCAAGCGGGTGCTCCATCGTCGCACAAACTCTTCTTCAGGCAGCGTCACCCTGTCTAAGCACGCCAGCTGGAAGAAGGCATGCTCGCGCTCGCTGCAACATCGGGAACATGGCCCGCTTTGGTCGGCCCTGTAAGGAAGCGGCGCCTCTCTGGCGCCACAAAACAAAGGCGCCTACACGCAGCAACAGCCGCAGAAGCGTATCGCGCGGCCTGGTGCGGGCGTCGAGAGAAACAAAAAACATACGCGACATGAGTCGCCAAAACGTTCTTGCCACTACACACTCGAACATGGCGTGCTCGAGAGTCTTTTATTTGGTGAAAAAGAGTTTGGGAGCCACAGAGTGACCCCGCTACATGGTCGGCGTCCCTAGTCCGGGACACCGCATGACGAGGCCCCGTCTCGCGCCCGTTTCACCGAGCCCTTTGGGACTCAAGCGAGGACCAGTTGAGGAGGGCAGTCTCTCATGCCTCTCTGGAAGGGGAAGGGGGGAAGTGGGGATCTTGAGACCATGCCCACACCATGTGGAAGATATCACAGGTCTCCCCACAGTGAGGGCATCGCCCATCCGTGTTAGGGTCGTACTTTTTAAGATTGCAGGACAGAGTAGAGTACCTGTCTGCAGGCGCCTTAAAGTTCGCTCCTCCGTCTTACTCAGCCCCTTTGCAGGGGCCGGGAAAAGGCGGTGGTTGTCGCTATAATGTGTTAATATTTCCCTGAATCGCAGCAGCGGCTGGTTAGTCTCCGAGCCAGAAGAGCTGGGATGAGGAGCCCGGTGAGTAAGCGCTCGGGCAGCCGCGTCAGCGGCCTCATTACCTCGTAAGCCCTGGTGGCCAGGAGCCCAAATGATTCGTTTGGGTGTTGGATCAGTGGCAGTCCGTCGTAGAATACAAGCAGCTAAGAGGGAGATCTCCCCTGCAAAGTAATGTTCACATGCTTTTCGGTAGTCCGTGATGATTATTCTCGAATTGGCGTGGGCGGCAGCAAGCGCTATCGCTACTTCCTCGGCCCGCATTGAATTCGGGGCTCGAAAGGAGAGTCCATCAACGTGCATTTCCTGGTGAACGACAGCGGCCGAGTAAAATCCCGTGGGCGATGGCCCTGCTACGTCTACATAATATACACCGGGTCGGGGGCCGTGTTGTCTCTCAAGGGCCCGAGCCCGCGCTTGTCGTCAGTTTTCATGCATGTCGGTGTCCATGTTACGAGGGAGCGGGGAGACCCAGAGCATATGGCGCCATAGTACTGGGATACGCTCCGCCACCTCTGGAGTGCAGTCGTGTTGGATGTGTAAGCGGTTTAGCAGGCGGTGCCCAGGAGCCGTCTGCATGAGCCGCGTGTATTGGTTCACGAGGTGGGCCTCCCGCAGCTCCTGGTAGGAGTTTAGCACCCCCGATGCCTTGAGTTTGGCATTAGAGGTAGCCACCGGGAGATCCAGGGCTTGCTTAGTTGCCTTGCGGATGATGGCGTCTATTCGCGCCTCGTCTTGCTTAGTAGTGCGGAGATATGGCACGGCGTAGAGGATCCGGCTAGTCACGAAGGCATAGACGAGCCGAAGCGCGTCCCTGCCCCGCAGACCACCTCGCTTGTTGGAAACGCGGCGGATCATGCGCCCTACCTGTTCGCCTACTCTCTTGAGTTTCGCAATAGTGGAGTCCGATCTAAGTCTCTGGCGAATGAAAAGGCCCAGAATACGGAGCTCCTCCACCTCTCTAATAGGACCTCCTGACAGAGAGATGTGTATTGCTGTCCTATCCTTTGGGTTCGCTCTGACATGCTGAAGCTCTGATTTCGCTGGAGCACATTGGAGCCCACAGACATTAACACACGCATCGACTATGGAAGCAGCCTGCTGAAGGCGGTCCTCCATGTCCCCAAGGCTCCCCTGAGTGGTCCAAATTGTAATATCATCTGCATATAACGCGTGTTGAATGCCTTCCACCCGGGCCAATTGGCTTGGGAGGCGCATCATAGCAATGTTGAACAGTAGCGGTGATAACACTGCTCCCTGAGGGGTACCCCGTGTTCCCATCATGTAAGGGCCGTATTCCTCGCCCTCAATCCGAAGAAAGGCCTGGCGATTAGACAAGAAATCTCTTACATACGCGTAGGTTCTAGCCCCACAATCGGTAGAACTCAAGTTGGCCAGGATGCTTCCGTGTTTCACTTTGTCGAAAGCCCCTTTCAGATCAAGGGCGAGGATGGCTTTGTCATTGTGTTGCATAGTTGTGGGTCGTATTACATCCCTGTGCAGCTGGAGAAGGACATCCTGTGCAGACATGTGAGGGCGAAACCCGAACATGGTGACTGCAAAGAAGCCCTTACTCTCCAGGTATGGAGAGAGGCGATCCCGTACCATCGTCTCCATAAGCTTGCCCGCACATGAGGTCAGTGATATGGGCCTCAGGTTGTCCGTATTCACGGCCTTACCTGTTTTAGGGATAAACGTCACAAGTGACGTTTTCCACTCGGGAGGGAGTGGACGCCTGTCCCAGATCTGGTTGATGTATTCTAATAAATGAAGGTAGGCGGAGTCCGGTAGGTTCGCCAACAGGTTCACTGTTATGTGGTCCCGTCCCGGAGCCGTACCCCGGCGCATTTTTGCTAAGGCCGCCTTAAGGGCGTACAACTCAAAAGGGGCATCGAGTGTTTCATTAGGCCTGCCAGAGTATATGTACTCTGGGCCAGGCGGGTCCTCCATACGACAGAGATATCTGTCGCACAGAGTGTCCGCAAGTTGCGCCGTCTTACCTTGAAACCCTTGCAGAGCCCGCCGGAGCTGCTTTTGCGTCTCCCCTCTCGTTTGGGGGGGGGGGGTCGATTAGACTGCGAAAGAGACGCCACGTCCCCTTCGAGCTCATCTGATGAGATGCGGCGTCGCAGCGTGCAATCCAATTTGATTCTGAGAGTTCGGCAGCATACGCTGCAGCCTGCTCTGTGAGTTTGGCTATGCGGTCGCGTAATTTGCGATGTTTTCTGCTTTTTCCACCGTTTAGTTAAGCTCCGGCGCGCCTCCCACAAATGCAGGAGGTGGGTGTCCACTGCGGGGATCTCTTCGGTGGTTTGTAGTGTTGTGACGTGTTGTTTCTGAATGTTGTATATGTGGTTAGCCCACTCCGCGTAGCCGCCGGAAAATAGTACGGGAGGGATAGTGTGATTCCGGAATTTGTGCCAATCGGTCAGCTTAGCCTGACCCCATTTTTTGCGCGCTGCCTTTGCCTCGAGTGTAATCCGGAGAAGGAGGTGATCGCTGCCTAGAGAATCTCCCAAGTTCTCCCAGGCAGCCGCTCTAGCATTTTTAACGAGAGAAATGTCTGGACACGTGTCGCGGGTTACCGAATTCCCCACTAGAGTGGGATACGCCGGGTCCGTGAGCAACGTGAGGCTGACGGTTGAGATGAGCTCCGCCAGCTTACGTCCTCTTGCTGGTTTAGTTGGTTGGTTTATGGGGTTTAACGTCCCAAAGCGACTAAGGCTATGAGAGACGCCGTAGTGGAGGGCTCCGGAAATTTCGACCACCTGGGGTTTTTTAACGTGCTCTGACATCGCACAGTACACGGGCCTCAAGAATTTCTCCTCCAAAGAAATTCTAGCCGCCGCGGCTGGGATCGAACCCGCGTCTTTTGGGTCAGCAGCCGAGCACCATAGCCACTGAGCCACCGCGGCTTGCCTGTTCGAAGTGGTAGCCCCAATGAAGGCTGGGAGCATTGAAGTCTCCAATGATCACTAGAGGCTCTTTGGCTGCCAGTTTTATCGCGCGAAGGATGATTTCATTGAAAGTTACGCGCGGCTTACGCGGAGGGCAGTATATGTTGAGGATATGTATTGACGGGTCGCGGCGTCTGAGAGGCAGTACTCGGACCATTGTATATTCTTGCTTGGTACTCAAGTCGAAGTCGACCTGAACCACGGTGTAAGCCTTATTCACCAGGATGCACGTAGAGGGGCCCCCCTGAAAGGTGCTGTAGCCTGATAATTTAGCGTCTATGCCGGGCTCCTGCAGGGCAATGAGCGCCGGCATGTCACCTAGGGACTGCAGGTAAAGCTAGAGATGTGACCGCTTTTTCTAAGCTCTGAAACCCCTGCTGTTCCATTGGATGATCTGGAATTTTTCAAAGTTTTTAGCATTCCTATTACATCTGCTAGCCATCTTGTTGTATTTATTTAAGGGCAATCGGATTATCTCTGGCCGGGAGCCGGCGCAACCCCAGTGAGGGGCCGCACCGACCCACCAGCTGCCGAGCCTGAACCGTGTTCCTCCGCTGCCTGGCGGGAGGCTGTCTTACGTTTGAGGTGAGGGGATTCGCAGCTTGTGGCGTTATTAATTTGGGTGCTGACCCAGGGCTGCACGGCTTTAAGGACCGAGTCAGTGACCTGGGTCATAAGGTCGGGAAGTGCTTGCGTTAAAGCTGCCTTGAACATGTTCTGGAAGGACTCGCGGACTGCCGACATGATTTGATTCGAGAGGGCCGCCACTTGCTCCTCCAGTTGCTCGGTTTGGCGCTGCAGTGCCTCTAGGCCGGCAACGCGACCAGCAGATCCAACTACCGTGTCCCCGCTCTGCCGCGAGACGCTAGTGAGGCAAGATGTTACGGATTGATCGCGAGAGTTTGCTCATGTTATCAGCGCTAACGCATGCAGCTCACATATCTCTCTCATCACCCCACGTACCTATAAGCGCGATTCAGGCATCCACTGACCCAGGGAGCCAGTTATGCGCACTTCCTTTCCATAAAATGGCACAACTCTCTCTCTCTCTCTCACAACTCTCTCAATGCCAACGCTGCAGCACACATCTGTCACTACCGCCACGTAGCTTAAAGCACGACTGAGGTGTCCACTGTTCCAAGGGGGCAGTTATTTCCTTTGCGTTCCAAGCTCCATCTCCATTGGTCTCGCAGATTAAAGAGCGACTGAGGTGTCCATTTCTGGGTATAACAGGCAACGGTGAGGGCGACGGCGCAAAATGCAGAAACGGGCGCCAAAGAGCTCAGCTCTAAAAGAAGCACCAGAGTGCAATAAATTTTGCGAACGCAATACTACTTGCCCTTTCCAGGGTGACCACCATTGAAATTCATTTGACTTTGATTGCATTAGTTGGATTAGATTGGATTACATTAGATTGGATTGGACTGGACTTGACTGGACTTGATTGGTGTTGTGTCCCCTTATTGCTTTTGTGTGTGTGCGCCCCCGCATCCTCCTCCTAACGACCACTCGCATCCTCCTCCTAACGACCACTTGCCCCTCGTCGCACGCTGTCGCCAGATGCCCCCCCCCCCACATGGTGCGCCCCCGCATCCTCCTCCTGTTTTGGGAAGCCACTCCCTCCCGTGGACGCTTCTCCGCTCCCTCCTTTCTTCGGGCGGCCAGTTCGGCTCCTGCCTCGGTCGACGCTGGTCGCACCCTCATCGGCTTTAAATAAACGAAGTCTTAAAGTACCGTGTGCGTCTTTCGCTGCATTCAACACAGCGACCGGACACGACAGTGGCGACGAGAAAGTGGATTCGACCCGCGCTACGCAACGCTATTGACAAGCCATGGCTACGCGAGGGTTTCCCAATCAGATACCAGAGTTCAACGGCTCATCGTGGTCATCGTGGGTTGGACGCCTTCAGTTCTACTTTGAAGCTAACAACATCACAGACCCAGCCTTGAAGAGGGCCAACCTGCTGACGCTGTGCGGGGAGCAGACCTACGATACTGTCTGCGCCCTTATTCAGCCAAGCATACCAGCGGCAGTGTCTTACGACGACATCGTAAAAGCGCTGCAAAAGCACTACGACCCAAGGCCATCCGAGGTCTACAGCCGGGCTCGCTTCCAACGACGAGATCAACTGGGAGGAGAAACTGTGAGCGCCTACGTAGCCGCGCTCAAGAAGCTCGCTGCCGACTGCAATTTTGGAACGCTGTCGACAACAGCTACCGGGCAGGAGGGAGACGCAGCTTCTTCTGCTAACACCACCATGCTTCCCTTGGACGTGATGTTACGCGACAGATTTGTGTGCGGACTGAGTGACGAGTCACTGCAGCAGCGCCTGTTCGCTGAGAAGGACCTCACATTCAGCAAAGCTTACGACATCGCCGTTCGAGCGGAGAGCGCCGGTCACCAGCAGAGAGGGATTCGCCGGAACACCGAGCCGGTACACCAGACAAGCAACCAGGTGCGCAAGCCTTCTGTTGTTGTAAAATCGGTCAAAAAGGCACAACGCTGCTGGCGGTGTGACGACCAACACAACCCCCAGGGATGTCGATTCCAGTCAGCCACGTGTAATTTTTGCCACAAGCGAGGGCATATCGAAAGAGCATGCATTACGAAACGGAGACTTGCCAAGATAAAGTCACCTTCCCAGCCTAATCACAGCGTCAACGCCTCAGAGAATACGCCGCAATCTGATCTCCATGGAACAACATCAGCAACACCATCTGTGTTGTACGACCTGAACACCATGAATCTCGGCACGCGACCGAAGATTTTTACAGAAGTAAGCGTACATCACCAGCTGATTAAGTTCGAGGTGGACTCCGGCGCAGCCTGTACTCTGATCAGTGAGGACACGTTCCGAACTTCATGGCCATCTGACGCACCCGCCCTGCAACAAGACGACACGCACCTGCGAACGTGGTCAGGACAGAATCTGCCACTATTGGGCTCTGCCAACGTGCAGGTTAACTACAACGGCCAGACCCATACGCTACCTCTGCTTGTTGTGAAGGGCACAGGATCAAGCCTTCTAGGGAGAAACTGGTTTTCTCCACTAGGCGTGATGATATGCGGCATACACCAGACGCCGAGCCAGAACATGGTTGAGCAACTGCAAGAGAAATACGAAAGAGTATTCTCGGAAGAGATTCCAGGAAACGAAGGGCCCCCGGTCACACTGGAGTTGTTGGACAACGCGCAACCCAAATTTCTGAAGGCCAGGCCGGTGCCGTTTGCTCTCCGAGCTTCAGTTGAAAAAGAGTTGGACAAACTGGAGCAGCAAGGTGTCATCGAGCCGACGCAGCATTCAGAATGGGCCACACCACTTGTCGTAGTTCGCAAGAAGAACGGAACCATACGCCTCTGCGGAGACTACCGGAGCACCGTCAATCTTGCGACTAAAGCGTCCTCTTACCCGCTACCGACACCTGAAGAAGTATTCAGTGTACTACGTGGCGCAAGAGTCTTCAGCACATTGGACCTCACCCAGGCGTATCAGCAGCTGAAGGTGAGCGAGTCAACTGCTGAATTATTGGCAATTAACACACTGAAAGGCTTGTACAAAGTCAAGCGACTGCCTTTTGGCGTAGCTGCAGCCCCGGCCATATTTCAAAAATTCATGGAGACAGTGCTTCAGGGCATCCCAGGAGTTTGTGTCTACCTTGACGATGTCATCATCAGTGGCACTTCCACTGAAGAGCATGCAGTGCGCCTAGAGCTCGTTCTCGAAAGGCTAGCAAACGCTAATTTGTGCATAAGCAAATCGAAGTGCTGTTTTGCGGTGCCAGAGGTGCAATTTCTGGGACACCGAATTGATGCGGAAGGCATTCACCCTACCGAGGACAAAGTGCGAGCGATCACAGAAGCACGAGCTCCAACAAACAAGCAGGAGCTACAGGCTTTTCTCGGACTCTTGACGTTCTACGACCGGTTCTTGGAACAAAGAGCTACCGTGGCCAACGACTTATACCAACTCCTTCGGAAAGATGTGACATGGACATGGTCGCCACGCCATCAGCAGTCATTCGATGCCCTGAAAGACCTGATTCGAAGATGTACAGTCCTCCGCCACTACGACGAAAGGAAGCCTCTGCTTTTGGCTTGCGACGCATCACCGTACGGAGTCGGCGCGGTTCTATCGCAAACTGACGAGCAAGGAAGGGAAGCTCCCATCGCCTTCGCCTCACGTACGTTGTCGCAAGCAGAACGCAACTACGCGCAACTTGACAAAGAAGGGCTAGCCATCGTCTACGCGGCGACACATTTTCACCAGTACATTGCCGGCCGGAAGGTGACCTTTATAACCGATCACCGACCGCTATTGGGCATTCTGGGACCACAAAGGCCTATGCCACCAACTTTGTCTCCGCGAATGACACGTTGGTGCATCAAACTCTCAGCGTACGACTACGCTCTGGTCTACCGCAATGGGAGTAAACATCAAAACGCCGATGCGCTAAGCCGTCTGCCACTAGACGCAACTGTTGACGAACCATTTCCACCAGGAGACGTTCTGATGTTCGAAGCACTGCCAGAACCTCCGCTTACAGCAGGCACAGTTGCAGCATCTACGCAGAAGTGCGCAGCTCTCCGGCTAGTTTACACAGCTGTTCAACAAGGCAACGTGCATAAACTCAAAGGGGACAACTTCGACGCTTACCGCAGGCGAGCTACAGAGTTGAGCACCCATCGCGGCTGCATCATATTTGGGTCCCGAGTTGTGATGCCGAGAGAACTACGCGCACAAGCTATGTCTCTCATCCACGCCGGACATCGGGGCATCGTTGCAATGAAAAAGTGTGCCAGAAGCTACATGTGGTGGCCTGGCATTGACAACGACATCGAAACAGTGGTGCGAGAATGCAAGCCTTGCCAGAGCAGCCGGAGCGCCCCGCCGAAAGCTCCTGTCCCAGAATGGGAAAAGCCAGACACACCATGGCACACACTGCACATTGATTTTGCAGGACCAATTGAGGGCTGCACTTTCCTTGTGGTCGTAGATGCCTACACAAAGTGGCTTGAGATAAGGCAAATGGGACAGACGACTTCGGCAGCAGTCATTGACAACCTCCGATCACTATTTGCAACGTTCGGCCTGCCGCGCAAGGTAGTGTCGGACAACGGAACACCGTTTGTGTCTGCGGAGATCCTCAAGTTTTATCGCGACAACGGGATCTCATCAGTTACATCGGCCCCCTACCACCCAGCGACAAACGGACAAGCCGAGCGCTACGTAGCCGAGCTAAAACGCGCCCTTGAAAGAGATCAGACAGGCTCGCTGCAGCGCCGCCTTGCGCGCTTTCTCTTCAAGCAGCACACGACGGTTCAGAGCACAACAGGCGAGACCCCCTCGAAAATGATGTTCGAGCGTGAAATGCGAACCCAGCTCACAGCCATCCTCCCCGAGCCAAAGGCAGAGACGTTCCGGGAAGAAAAAGCAATTCCGCGCTGCGGCACGCTTAATGAGGGGCAGCGCGTCCTCGCCCGACAGTTTCTGAAAAAGCCACGCTGGGAGGAAGCTACAATTGTCAGACGCATAGGCCTGCGCTCTTGGCTCGTCAACATACATGGCACAGTAGCACGCCGACATCTCAACCAGCTGCGTAGATTTACGACGCCGTCTGAGAGCTGTCCGCCAGCGGAGAGAACACGTGCACCATCTTCCCACATAGCCTGGCACCTCTTCCCGGAAGAAGAGACTTCGCCCAGGACAGACCTAGGAGACACAGCGAACAACAGCCAGCCTACAAGTGTTTCTCCCCCGAGCGCACAAAGCCAGCGCGCCTCCACGCGTGAGCGCCGACCCCCTGCACGATACCAGGCAACTTTCTAAGGGGGAAGGAAGTGTTGTGTCCCCTTATTGCTTTTGTGTGTGTGCGCCCCCGCATCCTCCTCCTAACGACCACTCGCATCCTCCTCCTAACGACCACTTGCCCCTCGTCGCACGCTGTCGCCAGATGCCCCCCCCCCCCCCCCCCATGGTGCGCCCCCGCATCCTCCTCCTGTTTTGGGAAGCCACTCCCTCCCGTGGACGCTTCTCCGCTCCCTCCTTTCTTCGGGCGGCCAGTTCGGCTCCTGCCTCGGTCGACGCTGGTCGCACCCTCATCGGCTTTAAATAAACGAAGTCTTAAAGTACCGTGTGCGTCTTTCGCTGCATTCAACACAGCGACCGGACACGACAATTGGATATGATTGGATTAGATTAGATAACATTAGATTAGAGTAGATTACATTGGATTAGATTCGATTGCATTGGATTGGATAAACGATGCATCACCACAAGTCTAACCACAAGCACCAGCTGTACCATGGCGAAGCTGCGGATATTGCTTTCGCAATTACCGGGCTGAACCAAGCTAAGCTACAGCGAATTTTTTCCCTTCTCTTCCTCCGAGTGCAGCAGGGTCTACCAGTCCTCTCACATCGGGAGGTTCTCTACGCCCCGTGGGAGAGGATCCGCCGCGCAGACGGAGAGAATGTGGATCATTTCGTTATCTCAGTTTTCACATCCACCTTTCATTTATGTTGGGCAAGGAGAAGAAAATGTTTCCCTAAATACAGACCGGCATTTAAAGCCCCAGGGCCCGCTTTACTTCTGCGTTGGTGACGTGCTAGACACAATGAAGCAACAGGTGAAAGCAGAGAGAGGAACCTTGAAGAGAAGTTTATTGGACTCATTATTCATACAAAGGGACCATAGTCCCTCACAAAGACAAAAACAACAAGGCAGCGACTAGTGTCGCTCGGTACAAACAAGCTATGAAACAAGAACACGACGGCGACTGCTGTCGCCGTTCACACAAAATCATTCACAACACAGAATGTTCATAAGGTCCATAATGTCCAGGCATCGCGGGGGGATGCACGCTCACTAAATACGATGAACGCGCACCGACACCGCGCACCACACACTCAATACGGCAGGAGCCGCACCGTCACGCGGCCCCCGCTGGCGGCGATGAAGCGGGTGCTCCACCGCCGCAGGAACTCGTCTTCTGGGAGGGTCACATGATCTAAACACGCCTGTTGAAACAGGCGCGCCCGAACCCTCTGCAGCATGGGGAACATGGCGCGTTGAGGCCGGCCCTGCAAGGAAGCGACGCCTCTCTGGCGCCACAAAACAAAGGCCCCGACGCACAGCAAGAGCCGCACAAATGCGTCGCGCGGCCTGGTGTGCGAGTCGAGGGTAACAAAAAACATGCGCGACATCAGCCTCCAAAAAGTGCGCGCTACGACGCACTCAAAAAGCGCGTGTTCGAGGGTCTCTGTCGCACCGCACTGCGGACACCGAGAAGAAGGAGCGATGCCCCACGCGGCGATGCGGACCCCCGTTGGGAGGACTCTCCAGCCTCGCAGCCAGCCGAAGTCGCGGACGTCTGGTGGTATCCAGTGCGACGTCAAGTCTCGCCACCGTACCCGCCTGCTCCGCTCTAGCTGTTCAGGTGTAGCCTCCTGGATGACAAGGAGCTCGCAAACGCGGGAGGCCTGCGTCTGAGAGACGTCGACCTCGGGCAGGGTGGCGGTGAGAGACTCGGCCGTCCGACAGACATACCGGAAGAACGCCGGCTGCCGTTCGGCTGAAGGACCAACGAGTTCACCAAACAAAGAGGCGCCGCGAAGTCCCGAGAAGGTAGGCGAGGAGCCCTCTTCCCGGGTAGTCGGTGGCATTGACCAGGTCGCGGACGCCTCGAACAGCAAGCACGCTGCACATTGTGCGCAGGTTGGGCATGCTGAACCCGCCCATGCGCGTGGGAAGACGGAGGAGCGCGCGAGCGACGGTCTCCGTTTTTCCCGCCCAGAAAAAACTGCCACAGAGAGTGGCCAAGCGGCGCGTAAAGGTGCGCGGCGGACAAGCGACGCGAGCTATATAATAGAGCGGCGCGCACACCGATGACTTGATGATAAACGCGCGTTCCGACAGCGACAGGCGGAAACGCGCTGCTACTGTCAGGCGTCGCTCAGCGGTCGCTCTCAACTCGGTCCACGAGTCGCGGGCTACCTCCCCCGAGGAGAGGAACACGACTCCTACCACCTTACAAGCCGGGACCCACTCCACCTCGCCCAGGAGGTCCGACGCGAAGGCCCCGAAACGCAGAGCCTTGCTCTTGCCCCTGTTGAGGAGGGCGCCGGACAGCTCGCTATAACTGAAAAAAAGCCGTACAAACGCTACGAAGCTGTCCGCGTCCCTCAGACACAAGGACACGTCGTCTGCGTACGCTGACACTTTCACCTGGCCCTGGCCAGGCAAAGGGAAACCGCGAATCTTTGGAGACTCTGCTACGCGACGCAAGAGCGGGTCTAAACATAACACGAAGAGCATACGTGACAGGGGACAACCCTGGCGAATACCGCGCTCTATCCCGAAACGTGCGCTCAACGCCCCGTTGAAGAGCAAACAAGCTGTAAGATCGGAGTAAAGCCGCTCCAACCACTCTACGAAATCCGGCGGAAAGCCGAAAGCCCCGAGAACTCCAAAAAGGTATCGGTGCTCGACCCGATCGAAGGCTTTAGCCTGATCGAGAGAGACAAAACAACCCGGAATTCTTGTCCTCGAGGTGAACGTGAACAAGTCACGCGTTAGTGCGAGAGACGAGAACACCGAGCGTCCAGGCACGCTGCAGGTCTGCGCAGGGCTTACGAGCACCGATAAAACCTTACTCAACCTTTTAGCCAGCAGTGACGCCACGATCTTGTAGTCTGTGTTTAGCAGAGTGATCGGGCGCCACGCCTGCGGGTCAGATCGACACCCGCCGGGCTTCAGGATGAGCCCTACGCGGCTCTCTCGAAAAGACTCCGGCCTCTCGCCGTCCCTGACGAAGGCGTTCACCATCCGGAGGAGGTGATCCTCCAGAACGGTGTAAAACCTAGCATAAAAGCTGATGGGAATGCCGTCAGGGCCTGGAGCTGAGGCGGCGTTCATGCCCTTAACGGTGGCGAGGAGCTCTTCCGCGCCTACGGGTGGTGGTGGTGGTGGTTGTGGTGAAAAACTTTAATCAAGAGAGCTTGAGGGTTAAAAAAAAATAAATAACCCTGCTGCATGGTCGGTATCCTTAGTCCGGGACACCGCATGACGAGGCCCCGTCTCGCGCCCGCTTGACCAGAGCCCTTTGGGACTCCAGTGTGGAGCAGTTGAGGAGGGCAGTCTCCCATGCCTCTCGGGTGGGGGTGGGGGAGGGGGGAAGGTGAGGATTCTGAGTACATGCCCACACCATGTGAAAGATATCGCAGATCTCTCCACAGTGCGGGCAGCGCCCATCTGTGTTCGGATCGAAGTGTTTTGCTATTGCAGGACAGAGAAGGGTTCCTGTCTGCAGGCGCCGCAGAGTTCGCTCCTCCGCCTTACTCAGCCCCTTGGCAGGTGCCGGATAGAGACGGTGGCTGTCGCAATAATAAATTAGGATTTCGCGGAACCGCAGAAGCGGTTTATGAGCTTCTGAGCCATGAGAGCTAGGATGAGGAGCCCGGTGTGTGAGCGCTCGGGCGGCCGCATCAGCGGCCTCATTGCCTCGTAGACCCTGGTGGCCAGGAGCCCAGATCACTTTTGTGCGAGTTGGATCGGCGAGAGCGCGTCTTAGAATTTGCGAGGCCAGAGGTGATATTTCGCCTGCAAGATAATGTTCACAGGCCCGGCGAGAGTCTGTAATAACCGTTTTCGATTTTGGATCGGCGGCAGCGAGAGCTATTGCGACTTCCTCCGCTCGTGTTGAATTTGGGGCCCGAAAAGATAGCCCATCGACATTCATTCCCCGGTGGACTACGGCAGCCGTGAAGAATCCTGCGGGCGACGGCCCTGTGATGTCCACGTAATAGACGCCCTCTTTATACCCATATTGCCTCTCAAGCGTGCGAACCCGCGCTTGTCGTCTGCCTTCATGTGAAGCCATGTCCATGTTACGCGGGAGCGGAGCGACCAAGAGCATGTGGCGCCACAGCACCGGGATGTTCTCCGTCCCCTCTGGTATGCATGTGTGTTGGATGTGTAAGCGGTTTAGCAGGCGGCGCCCAGGCACCGTCTGCGATAGCCGCGTATATTGGTTCACGAGGTGGGCCTCCCGCAACTCCTGATAGGAGTTTACCACTCCCAACGCCTTCAGTTTGGCGTTGGAGGTAGCCACCGGAAGGTCCAGTGCTCGCTTTGTTGCCTTCCTGATGATGGCGTCAATGCGCTCGTCTTGTTGTTTGGTGGTGCGTAGGTACGGCACGGCGTAGAGGATCCGGCTGGTCACGAAGGCATAGGCTAGCCGTAGCGCGTCCCTGCCCCGCAGACCACCCCGCTTGTTGGAAACACGGCGGATCGTGCGCCCTACCTGTTCACCTATGCTCTTGAGTTTCGCTATAGTAGAGTCCGGCCTAAGTTTCTTATTGATGAACAGACCCAGGATCCGGAGCTCCGCCACTTCTCTGATGGGACCGCCTGACAGAGATATGTGTAGAGACGTGTTGTCCTTGTGGTTTGTCCTGACGTGTAGAAGCTCTGATTTGGCGGGAGCACATTGGAGACCACAGTCGGCAGCATATGCTCCGACTATGGTGGCGGCCTGCTGAAGGCGGTCCTCTATCTCCCCAAGGCTCCCCTCGGTGGTCCAGATTGTAATGTCGTCTGCGTAGAGTGCGTGTTTTATGCCATCTACCTGAGCCAGTCGGCCGGGCAGGTGCATCATGGCGATGTTGAAAAGGAGCGGTGATAACACCGCCCCCTGTGGTGTACCTCGTGTACCCATAGAGTACGGGCCGTACTCCTCGTCCTCGATCCGGAGGAGTGCCTGAGGCGCAGAGAGGAAGTCTCTGACATAGGCGAAGACCTTCGCCCCGCAGTTAGTGGTGTTCAAGTTAGAGAGTATGGTGGCATGTTTAACATTGTCAAACGCCCCCTTACGATCGAGGGCGAGAATGGCCTTGTCGTTTTGTTGCATGGCTGTGGATCGTATTATGTCCCTGTGTAGTTGGAGTAGGACATCCTGTGCAGACATGTGCGGGCGGAACCCGAACATAGTGTCTGCAAAGAGGCCCTTACCCTCCATGTATGGAGAGAGGCGATCCCGAACCATCGTCTCCATGAGCTTTCCCACACACGAGGTTAATGAGATGGGTCTCAAGTTGTCCGTAGTCACGGCTTTACCTGCTTTGGGGATGAACGTTACAAGGGATGTTTTCCATTCGAGTGGGAGCGGACACCCATCCCAGATCTGATTTATGTATTGTAGCAAATTGAGATACGCACAGTCGGAGAGGTTCGCCAACAGTTTCACTGTTATGCGATCCCGACCCGGTGCCCCACCTCGGCGCATTTTAGTCAGGGCCGCCTTAAGGTCATGCAACTCAAAAGGGGCGTCTAAATCCTGATTTGGCTTGCCGGAGTACGTGTACTCGGGCCCAACCGGGTCGTTTGTGCGGCAGAGATACCTGTCGCACAAAGTGTCCGCAAGTTGCGCCGTCGTACCTTGGTACCCGTGCAGAGCCCGCCGGAGCTGTTTTTGCGTCTCCCCTTTCGTTTGAGAAGGGTCGATGAGGCTGCGCAAGAGACGCCAAGTCCCCTTCGAGCTCATCTGACGCGCTGCCGAGTTGCAGCGTTCTATCCAATTGGTGTCTGTGAGCTGGGCGGCATATGCCGCAGCCTGCTCCGTAAGTTGTGCAATACGAGCTCTAAGCTTGCGATTCGTCTTGTGTTTCTTCCATCGTTTTGTTAAGCTCCGGCGCGCCTCCCACAGATGCAGGAGGTGATTGTCCACTGCGGGGATCTCGTCGGTGGTGTGAAGTGTTTGCGTGTGTTGTCTCTGTATGTTGGTGACCTGTGTTGCCCACTCCGCATAGCCGTCAGAGAATAGTACCGGAGGGACGTCCTGAATTCGAAATTGGTGCCAATTGGTTATTTTCACCTGGCCCCATTTTTTACGGGCTGCCTTCGCCAAAAGCGTCATGCGGAGAAGGCAGTGGTCGCTGCCCAGGGTATCCCCCAGGTTCTCCCATGTGGCGTTTGTAGTGTTCCTAACCAGAGATAAGTCAGGACACGTGTCACGGGTGACCGTGTTGCCCACACGTGTGGGGCAAGACGGATCCGTGAGCAACGTAAGACGAAGGGTGGAGATGAGCTCCGCCAGCTTGCGTCCCCTGGATTTCTCGAAGTGATAGCCCCAATGTAGACTGGGTGCGTTGAAATCCCCAATGATCACCAGGGGTTCATTGTCACCCGACTTGAGAGCACGATAGAAAATTTCGCTGAAAGTAACACGCGGCTTATGCGGGGGGCAATACACATTAAGCACATGTATTGACGGGTCGCGGCGCCTGAGAGGCAGAAACCTCACCATGGTGTATTCTTGCTCAGTCTCCAGATCAAGATCGACCTGAATCGCGGTGTATGCTTTATGCACCAGGATGCAGGTCGAGGGGCCCCCCTGAAACGAGCTATACCCAGAGAATTTAGCATCATTGCCGGGCTCTTGCAAAGCAAGAAGCGCCGGCATGTCACCAAGGGACTGCAGGTAGAGCTGCAGAGATGTGACCGTTTTTTGCAGGCTCTGAAACCCCTGCAGTTCCATTGAATGATTTCGAATTGGTCTAATTTTTTAGCTTTCTGAGAAGGTTTGCCAGCCATATTGATGTTTTTATTTTACAGTGCTGGGTAGCCACTCGGTTCGGAGGCCGGCGCAGCCCCAGGTAGGGGTTGCATGAACGCCGCGGCTATCGGCCCGGAACCGCTTTCTTCCGCTGCCTGTCGAGGAGCTATTTTACGTTTTAGCTGCGGGGAGTCGCAGGAGAGATAATTTTTTATTTGGGAGCTGACCCCGGGCTGCACCGCCTTAAGGACAGAGTCAGTCACCTGGGCCGCAATGTGGGGAAGCATTGTAGCAAATGCGGAACTGAACATGTCCTGAAAGGACTCGCGGACCGCAATCATAATTTGGTTCGGGAGCGCTGCCACCCGCTCCTCCAACTGCTCGGCTTTACGCTCCAGGGCCTCGAAGCGGCCGGCGTCCGCGGGGGCCGAATCGACCACCGTGTCCGCGGTTTGCCGCGAGACGCTAGTTAGGCAAGATGATACTGAGGATCCGTCATCACTATCCACGGGCTCAGCGTTCTGCATGGGCTCGGACTGCCCGGCCTGCTTAGCTTCTAATTCTTGAATTTTACGGGCGAGAATTTGATTTTGGCGCCTGAGCTCCTCTACCTGCCGCTGTAGGGCGGATTCGGTGGGGGAGGGAGGGGGGGTGGGCCCAGAGACTAACTCACTCCAACTGCTCACCTGATTTTCGCGCGGTACCAGAGGTGGGAAATCCTCGGCTTTCAGGACCGGTGGCCTCGTCGGGTTCCCGGACTTCACAAATTTTGGCGGCCCGGACTGGGCCTTCTTGGGTTCGGGCTTGGGCCCCGGGGCCTGCTTGGGTCCGGCCGTGGGCGTCTGGGCCTTTTTGAGTCCCGGCGTCTGCTTCTGCTTTGGGGTGTGTGGGCGTCCCGGCTTGACGACCTTGCGGTACTTGCCCGCGCAGCCAGGCGCTCCGGTGGGATGGCTGCCTCCGCAGATGAGGCAGCACGGGGAGCATTGATGTTCAGCTGGGCCACCGTCAGGAGCAGCAGCAACCTGAGCCCCGCAGCGTTCACAGCGTCCAGGCTGCGGCCGCGGGCAGGCGTCGGCCCGATGCCCCACCGTGCCACAGCGAGGGCACGCAGGGATCGTTTTCTTATAGAAGCGGACGGGGAGACGCTCGCAACTATAAAGCACGGTCCGCGGCACCCTTGTCCCCACAAAGGTGACCACAGCAACCTGCGTTTTGCCCAGTTTGCGCACGGATAGTACGTTCGGGTCCTCACTGAGTTTTTTCTTGACAGTCTCAGATGTCTCGTCCGGGGAGACGGTGATGACGCCCTTGCAGAATTCGCCGGAGAGCTTAGGGTGGCCCCGGAATAGCAGCGTGCGGCCTCCGACCGGCAGCATGACGTCCCGGAGCAGCTTCTCCGCAGCTTCCACTGATTTCAGTGTGCACACGAGCACATTTTGCTCCCACACGGGCCACACTGCAAGCCACACACTTGCGGCGTCCCCGAGGATGCTGCGAACGGCAGCGCCGGCTTGTCCGGGACCTAAGGTGGCCTTCAGGTCGATGGTTTCTCGTGGCTTAAGCACCACAATGATTTCGTCTTTCCCGATGCGGGGCGTGTGTTGCGGCCGCCACCGGGGCTGTTTTGCTTGTTGCACAGCTGCATGTTGAGCGTACTCGCCCTGCACATGTGCAGAGCGTCCCGCCACCCGTTGCTGGCCGGCGTCCGTGTTGGCGTCCCTGGAGGCCTTAGTCTTCCTGCGTCCGCGCCATACGCGGACCATGTCTTGGAGGTATTCCTCCTCGCTGGGAAGAGGCTCTTCATGTTGAACGGTTTCCATGTTAACGATCCCTATGGAGGTGGGATCGTATCCGGTGACTTGGCCTTGGACCGCCATTGCCGAGGAATCCCAGAGGAAACCCCGAACGCTGCCGGCGCAGGCCTTGCCACCGTCAGGCTTAGCGCCGCAGAGATGGGGCGAGGTCTTCAAAGCACTGAAAATGGAACAAAATTCAGCGCACCTTGGCAAATGTGGTGTCCACGGATGCCGCTTAGGTTGCCGGAGACGATGGTGCCAAGCTTTCTACGGGAAAGAGTTGAGGACCGCAAATAACAGCGATCATTGGTAGAGCCGACGTGGCGTGCGACCGCTCGCGCTGCCTGCCACTGGCGTTCCTGCCCGCCTACGGGAGCGCTCAGCTGCGCGCCGAGATCGCTCGGGACCTGCGGTAGCGTAGGGCAGAAACTACGGAGGGAGTCCGTGAAAGAGGCGTCGTCCCGCCTTTCGGCCTCGGAAGCAAACAGCTGCGAAAAGTGACGCGTAAAGGCGTCACAGATGTCAGCCGCTCTGCTGCTCCTGGTACCGTCCGGCAAAACTACCTCCTCCACGCGGGCCTGTCGCTCTTCGTCAAGGCTACCTGCCGTACTTGGCGTAATACGGTCGGATCGGAAACCGGTCGGCCCTGTACGAGCGCCCTACTTGCTGTCCTCGATGACTGACGCAGGAGTGTGTGGTAGCGCGCCTTCAAGATGTTCAAGTAATCGCGCATGGCGAAAGTAAGCGGCGCGCCGCGCTGCACGGCGCGTATACGAGCGAGGGTGATGTTAATTTCGCCCGTTATTCGCCTACGGCGTTGGCGCCCTTCGGTGATAAGGAGCGCACGCCATGCCGCTTTTCGCTCGTCCCAGGTAATGCGCGTCGCGTCGCGTCCACCCGGGTTTCCCAGCGCATGTTCAAGGGCTATCACGCTCGACCAATCTGTCAGCAGACATGGGTCCATACGCCACGCTTGCAAACGTGGGGCGCGCTCGCCCATGTCGAGTACTGCCGACAGTGGTCGATGGTCGCTAATGCGCGGTGTACCCGGTGGGAACGCGAGCACATTGCAGGCCACCAATAAACACTCGAGCTGTCGAGGGAACAAGAACTTGTCAATTCTGCTCGCTGAGCTGCCCCGCCCCCAAGTTCCACCAAAGCAACCATCGTGAAGCTTAACCCACGCGTCGGTCAAACCAAACTGAATACAAATATCCCGCAGAGACCGGGCCCCGGCGTAGGGTCGCCCCTGGCCTCGACCGCGAACGTCTCGTACGGGATCCAAAACACAGTTAAAATCACCGACGAGAAAGCAAGGGTAACAATTTAACATAAAAGAATCTAGCGAATCAAAGAAGCTAGAAGAGTCGGAGTGGCGGGCTGGCCCGTAAACCACCAACGCTCTGACGCGCATCCCACCGAGGAAGAAGTCGACCGCGAGGGTGCGGCCGTCCACGCCGTAGGTGCAATGCGCGCCAGAGCGAAGGGAACTATTGACAAAAACGACGCCAACACCACACGAAACAGAACAGGTTAACGAAAAAAAAGCTTCAACACAAAAACGAGACTTAAAATCAGTGACCTCGCGTGGGCAGCGTAAGTTACACTCTTGCAAAAATAGGATGTCGACGCCCTGTGCGCGGGCGAAGTGCATCACCTCTCTCTGCTTGTCCGGCGATCGAAATCCCTGAACATTCAGGGAGAGGAGATGCACTAACGCCATGATAGTGAGACAGAGTGCCGACGTAGTGGTGACACGTCTAAGTAGCCCCGCCATGAGCGGAGCTGGGTGCGGACTTTTTTTCATAGACGAGGGATCCCGACTGTGGACAAAAACGCTCCCACTGACTAGACCCAATAGCATCTTTTCATAACCAGCAGGCTAGGCTGTGGCGAGTATATGGGAGTGCTTATTGAAAAAATTTAAAAATTGCTTACAGCAGCACCTCTGTCTTGCACTAGATGCAGCGCATTAATACCAGCGCATCGAGTTGTTATGAGGGCTGTGCTTTGAGCGCAATTGTCAGATTTTGATGACATAAAGATAAGGTAAATCATGTGAAATACATCTGTGGACGTCACAATGAGAAGCCGCCACGGTGGCTCAGTGGTCATGGCGCTCGACTGCTGACCCAAAAGACGCGGGCGCGATCGCGGTGGTGGTGGAAAACATTTATCTACACATACATTACTGGAGGTTATGCATGAGCTGACCCAGAGGGGGTTAGCCCTTACAAGTACTAGGTGGCGCGGCGGTTGAATTTCGATGGAGGCGAAATTCTAGACGCCCGTGTACTGCGCGATGTCAGTACTCGTTTAAGAACTCCACGTGGTCGAAATTTCCGCAGCCCTCCACTACGGCGTCCCTATAGCCTGGGTTGCTTTGGGACCTTAAACCCCCATAAACCATAATCTGGCAGAAAAATGGGGGGGGGGGGGCTCAAAGGCATCGCGATTTATGGGATCTCTAAATGGCTTGGTCAGGTATGTCCTACAAGAAAAAAAATGGCTGAGGCTTAGCTAAGGTTAAGCCTAGTCAGATGCGAAGCATATTGATGGCTAGGCTTGGTAATACATGGCTTTCCTTGGTTGAATACTTGGTCATTTTAATACAACCACTAGAAGCCTTCGTCGTGGGGGAAGACAACGGCATGGCTACAGCGGAACGCCGACTAACCCCGAGACGCGCGTTGGGTGAGCGCCTGGATTGCCACGGAAGCCGCGTCCGCCTGCCCGGTGGAGCGAGCGTTTCACCTACACCGAGTGTGAACGCGCGTTCGAAATGCGTGGGAGTGTGACGTCACCATACCACGTGATTCACACGGCGTGCAACCGCAGCGACAGCATAAGTTGGAGCCCCGTCTCTCATCTGTCGTGACGTCATTGCGTCACGTGGTGTGACGTCACCATACCACGTGGTCTGCACGGCGTGCAACCGCAGCGACGGCACAAGTTGGAGCCCCGTCTCTCATCTGTCGTGACGTCATTGTGTCACGTGGTGTGACGTCACCATACCACGTGGTCTGCACGGCGTGCAACCGCAGCGACGGCACAAGTTGGAGCCCTGGCTGTCATCTGTCGTGACGTCATTGTGTCACGTGGTGTGACGTCACCATACCACGTGGTCTGCACGGCGTGCAACCACAGCGACGGCACAAGTTGGAGCCCCGTCTCTCATCTGTCGTGACGTCATTGTGTCACGTGGTGTGCACGGCGTGTAACCGTCACGAAGGGCTTGGGTTACCTATTGTAATATGCTTTGCATAAAACTCTTACACCTGCTCTCACCAAGGCATGTTGCTGTTGTTGTTGCGACTGAAAGAAGGACGAAAAGGTTTGGTTTGGTTTATGGGGTTTAACGTCCCAAAGCGACTAAGGCTATGAGAGACACCGTAGTGGAGGGCTCCGGAAATTTCGACCACCTGGGGTTCTTTAACGTGCACTGACATCGCACAGTACACGGGGCTCTAGAATTTCTCCTCCAAAGAAATTCAACCACCGCGGCCGGGATCGAACCCGCGTCTTTAGGGCCAGCAGCCGAGCGCCATAACCACTGAGCCACCGCGGCGGCACAAAAGGACGAAAAGGAAATTGGACGGGCCCGCCTACTGCCTCCAGCTGAGCCACAACCACTGCCACGTGCAGATAGAGGATAGTTGAAAGATGTGCGAGGAAAGAGTGAAAGAACAGGCCCGTGTCGCAACTACCGCGTCCGCCAAGGCGACGACGCCGGGTGTAACAGTTGCCCCCCAAATGATCCTCCCCATCTGACCAAGGAATCCTGGCGCCGTGGAGGGACATATTAAGGCGAAAGCCTTTAATACCTCATACTGTCGCTAGCAGCCGTGTCGGCAGCTACGTCGACAGCCATGTCGACAGATGTGTCCGAGTTTTGACGGGTGTCCACCGAGCAGTGCTGCAAACCCCCAGAGCCGCTTGTCCCCCAATTTTCAACCAAAAATTCCCTAGATTTCCCTAGATACGAGAAATAGTGTTCAACTACGAAAAATATATATATTCATGCGTAGTTCAGTAGCAAGTTTTATCATGCAGCTACCCTAATACCAGACGTTGGTAACCAGATTAGCTGTAAATTTGAAATGAAGGATCTGAAATGAACTTCAAAATGAAGCTAAAAGATAAACCGTAGCGCTCTTTGGAAATTACGAATTAAAGGCCCTATATTGTGTATGTGTTTCTTACTTTCACTGCACACAAGATATTACTAAGCATGCGTCGGCATATGGGATGAACTGAATTTTTTGCCCAAATGTGTTGGATTCGACTTCAGCCGAAGGATACCGCGTACAGAATGCCTGGAGGTCGCTTTAGGAGTGTACGGAAACTGCGATATAAAAGCTGCTTGTT
The DNA here is from genome assembly GCF_055824585.1 of Amblyomma mixtum. Taxonomy (NCBI): domain Eukaryota; kingdom Metazoa; phylum Arthropoda; class Arachnida; order Ixodida; family Ixodidae; genus Amblyomma; species Amblyomma mixtum. The sequence goes on from NC_143012.1 coordinate 58,979,949, forward strand.
CATTTCCTGCGATTGCTCTACAGGGTGGCTGACGTAATAGTTTGAGCCAAATAAAACAATGAACCAGTGATTGTTACAGCATCTGTACGCCTCATGTGACCTAGCTCAACTCACTTTGTTCGTTGTGGTGGAACTGGGAATTATGGTTTTTGGTTTTGGGGTGTCTAACATCCCAAAGCGATCCAGGCTATGAGGGATGAAATAGTGAAGGGCTCCGGAAATTTCGACCACCTGGGGTTCTTTAATGCGCACTCACATCACACAGTACACGGGCCCCTAGAATTTCGCCTCCATTGAAATTCGACCGCCGAGGCTGGGATCGAAGCCTCGTCTTACGGGTCAGCAGCCTAGCGCCATAACTGAGCCACCGCTGCGGGTGAACTGGGAATTGTTCCCCTAGTTAGACTAGCTAAGATCTCCAACACGGCGCTCGTTTATAAAAAAAAATGGCTCCCTTGTTCTTTCCTAGTTATCAAAATAAACATGCACGTATGCTTACTAAATAGGAATTTCACGTCGCGCAGCGAGCTCCAAATACAGCATGAGGAAGGGGCGCTCGTGTTGAGGGAAGACGGTGGTGTGCCAGATCACAGCAGCAGGTGCCACTGTCTACATAAGGGACCATACACATCCGCCTACGTCCATGTAACGGATGGTTCACATGCATGCAAACGACTTAAAATTGAGCAGTACAGCGCGGCGAAGAATTTTTAACTTGTTGGAACATCGGCGCTTGAACGCTGCAGCTGCCTCGATGGCTCTAAACAGCTTTTGTGCCGCAGCAACAAAGCGTTTTCACTTGCGTGTGAAACAGGCTTTACTCGAGCGCGCGGCGGTGTTGTGCGGGCCTCCGTCAGTTCTGTCGCATGCGTTTCGCGAAGCATGCGACAGCAACCTTACCGAGAATGGCATACAGTCGTTAGAGGAATGGGGAAGCATGCTAAGGGATACGCAAGATAAGTACACCAAAACCATAAACCGAACGGCGGAAACACCCGAGGTGGAGGGTCGGCTGCTCAAGCTCTGGGATGCTAGGCGCAGTCTCACCAGGAGATGGAAAAAACAAAAACATAACAGGAAACTCAAGCTTAAAATCGCCTAAATTACAGCGAAAGCAGAGGAATACGCCACACAGCTGGAAAAACAAAATTGGCAACAATTCAGCGATTCTCTTAGTGGGACTCTAAGCACGACACGGACTTTGCGTATCCTTAGAGCGCTCCTCGATCCGACTAAGACAAAAGCTGAAAACAATAAATCCATATACCGCTTCATTCACCAGTTCGAGGGCACTTACTCGGAACTCCTCGACAGATTGCGCGCCAAATGCTTTGGTAGCACGAACCCGCCGACCTACACAGGGGAGTACCGGGGAAAAGATAACGCTAATCTGGACAGACCCATCACACGAGAAGAGGTCTACGCGGCCATGCGAAACGCCACCAGAAATACGGCCGCGGGAGCGGCTAAAATAAACAACGCACTCATCCGCAACCTCAGCGATGCGCTGGTCGCTGAACTGACAGTCTTCCTCAACAAACATTGGGAAGCTGAAACTGTCCCCGAGGAGTGGAAACATGCTGAAGTGGTGATGATACCCAAGCCAGGCAAGAAACTGCAGATAGAAAACCTCAGGCCGATCTCGCTTACGTCATGCCTGGGAAAACTATACGAGCGAGTGGTAACGCAGAGACTTCAAAACTACATGGAAGACAACGAACTGATCCCTCACAGCATGTTCGGCTTTAGAGCAAAATTATCAGCTCCTCCTCCAATTAAAGACGTACTCCTCCAATTATATGAAGGTGTACTTCGGAACGTTTCTAGGGACGGAGAAAACGTGATAATGGCCCTAGACATCAAAGGGGCTTTTGACAATGTGAGCCACGAAGCAATCCTTACGGGCCTGGACAACCAGAACTGCGGGCGCAGGATTCACAGCTTCGTCAAAGCATTTCTATCAGAAGTGCAAGATGCCGGGCTAGTTGGTAATCCATGATGAAATAACAGCGCAAGGAACGGGACGAAAACACGAAGGAAGAAGACACAGACACGGGCGCTGACTAACAACTGAAATTTTATTTCGAAGCAGGACACATATATAAAGTACAAAGAGGGGGGTGTGTCCAAGGCGATCCTGCACAATCACCGAAACAGTGTAGTCACGTCCAAGGGTAAAAACGATAAAAAGGTGAAAAAGCCGAAAGAAAGACAAAAAGCGATAAAACCACGGTGTAAGAGGCCGGGACGGAAGTAAAAGCGATGAAAACGATGAAAACGGATATGCACATAGCCAAAAGGCAAAAAAAAACAGCGTTAAACTAACGGTGAAAAACGGGACTAAAATCGCGGCACAAGGTGATTAACAAAAAAGACAGAGAGGGGCATTTAAGAACAAGATTAAACATTTACCCTGCCCCTAAGAAAGTCCAATTCTTTTTGCGACAGGCACAGGGAGGGTGCACTCACACATTGTTCTTTTGCGTTGTGGATTTCGAATGCTTCTACGATTTCCCTGGATATCCTATCCCGTCCTCTGGCAAGAACTGTGCAGCGATTGAATTCTGGGTAACAGGTTTCGTCCGGATCATTACGTTTGCACTTTTTGCAGTGCTTGGCAAGGTGCCCAGAAATTGCAATATTGTCTACATTATTCCTGTGCTCTTGAAGCCTAATGTTGAGGCACCTGCCTGTTTGGCCAATGTATCTCTTCCCACAGGATACGGGCAGAGAGTAGACGACGCCGGTTTTGCAGGGGACGAGTTGTTCCGAATGAGTCTGCCCACACCCACGGGCGATCAGAGGTTTGTTCACCTTCGGGCATAGGGCGGAAAGCTTGTTTGGCGCTGAAAAGACAACGTCAACCCCTGAACGTTTCGCGACCTTTTTGAGGCGGTGGCTGACCTCATGAATGTAGGGCATTACGACCACTCTTCTATTTTCCCTGTTGGACGCCTCCTGCGCGTCATGTCGTCCTTGTTTCTTGGCGACGGACCCGGCCACGGACACCAGAACGTTCAGGGGATATCCGGCGGTTGACAGGCGATCGACCTGGTTGCTGAAACTATCCTGGAAATGATGTTCACAGGACTTCTGAAGCGCATTTTGAAAGCAAAGTCTTACTATCCCTCTCTTAACGAGTTTTGTATGGGCAGACATAAAAGGCAGAATAGCTTTTTTACCCCTGGGCTGATAGGACCAGCAGGTATGCTGGTTAGAGAAATGCAGTCGCAAGTCCAGAAATCTGATTGAGCATTCATGCGGTGTTTCATGCGTCAAAGCCAGAGGAATACATTGGCCAAACATCCAACCTCTCCAAGGTGAAAAAGCAAGCCGTGGCTTTATGTAAGTCCCTAAAACTGGACAATTTGGCTTGTAAACTTAATACCGCGAGTCGTCTCAGTGGATCTGTGTTTTTTTCCGCTAAAACCCACAAGCCTGGAATACCTTTCCGTGTAATCGCATCTGAAAGAGAGTCATGGCAGAAATTTCTCGCGATTTTTCTTAGAGACAAGTTAAAATTGCTAACCGTCGATGACCCATTTGTGATCGATGGCTCAAAAAAGGTTATAGATTTTTTAAGTATTAAACATGACCGCAACCTAAACGCCTTCTCGGTCGACATCAAAGATTTATATTATTCTTTACCGCACAGAGAACTGCTGTCTTGCATTGAAGAAGCTATCGACACCTTCGGAGCCGTGAATTTTCAGAACGAAGTAGGCCTGTCCATCGGTGATTTTCTACGACTTGTGAAATTTTATCTGAATTCTTCCTATGTTACGTCAGGTGAACATGCATATATACAAAAACAAGGTGTCTGCATAGGCTCTTGCGTAGCACCTATCCTAAGCGAACTCTTCCTTGCTAGATACGATAGGATGTTGAATGACAGGATCGCTGATACGTGCGTAGCAAAAATTTTTCGTTACGTGGATGACTATCTCGTCCTTTTGAATTGCAGCCACGAAGCATTTAACCCTATGGTATCCGAAATTCTTTCTATGTTTGGCCAATGTATTCCTCTGGCTTTGACGCATGAAACACCGCATGAATGCTCAATCAGATTTCTGGACTTGCGACTGCATTTCTCTAACCAGCATACCTGCTGGTCCTATCAGCCCAGGGGTAAAAAAGCTATTCTGCCTTTTATGTCTGCCCATACAAAACTCGTTAAGAGAGGGATAGTAAGACTTTGCTTTCAAAATGCGCTTCAGAAGTCCTGTGAACATCATTTCCAGGATAGTTTCAGCAACCAGGTCGATCGCCTGTCAACCGCCGGATATCCCCTGAACGTTCTGGTGTCCGTGGCCGGGTCCGTCGCCAAGAAACAAGGACGACATGACGCGCAGGAGGCGTCCAACAGGGAAAATAGAAGAGTGGTCGTAATGCCCTACATTCATGAGGTCAGCCACCGCCTCAAAAAGGTCGCGAAACGTTCAGGGGTTGACGTTGTCTTTTCAGCGCCAAACAAGCTTTCCGCCCTATGCCCGAAGGTGAACAAACCTCTGATCGCCCGTGGGTGTGGGCAGACTCATTCGGAACAACTCGTCCCCTGCAAAACCGGCGTCGTCTACTCTCTGCCCGTATCCTGTGGGAAGAGATACATTGGCCAAACAGGCAGGTGCCTCAACATTAGGCTTCAAGAGCACAGGAATAATGTAGACAATATTGCAATTTCTGGGCACCTTGCCAAGCACTGCAAAAAGTGCAAACGTAATGATCCGGACGAAACCTGTTACCCAGATTTCAATCGCTGCACAGTTCTTGCCAGAGGACGGGATAGGATATCCAGGGAAATCGTAGAAGCATTCGAAATCCACAACGCAAAAGAACAATGTGTGAGTGCACCCTCCCTGTGCCTGTCGCAAAAAGAATTGGACTTTCTTAGGGGCAGGGTAAATGTTTAATCTTGTTCTTAAATGCCCCTCTCTGTCTTTTTTGTTAATCACCTTGTGCCGCGATTTTAGTCCCGTTTTTCACCGTTAGTTTAACGCTGTTTTTTTTTGCCTTTTGGCTATGTGCATATCCGTTTTCATCGTTTTCATCGCTTTTACTTCCGTCCCGGCCTCTTACACCGTGGTTTTATCGCTTTTTGTCTTTCTTTCGGCTTTTTCACCTTTTTATCGTTTTTACCCTTGGACGTGACTACACTGTTTCGGTGATTGTGCAGGATCGCCTTGGACACACCCCCCTCTTTGTACTTTATATATGTGTCCTGCTTCGAAATAAAATTTCAGTTGTTAGTCAGCGCCCGTGTCTGTGTCTTCTTCCTTCGTGTTTTCGTCCCGTTCCTTGCGCTGTTATTTCATCATTTCTATCAAACAGAACTGCAACCATCGGTATAGGAGAATTTCGGACCGTGAAGTTTCGAACACCTAATAAAGGAACACCTCAAGGGTCGGTCATTTCACCCACGCTATTCAACGTGGCCATGATCGGACTGGCGAAGCAACTAAAAGAAATCGACGACATCCACAATGCCATTTATGCCGACGACATCACAATATGGACTAACACTGGCTCACTCGGCGTGAAAGAGGATAGGCTACAAGAAGCGGCCACCTGCGTTGAAAACTATGTCAAAGCAACAGGGCTAGCATGCTCGACCGAAATATCTGAGCTCTTACGGGTTTGGAGAGGAAAACAGAACCGAACAATCCCTACCAGTAAAGAACTTCGACTACAAGTTTACCTCGAAGGAGAACCAATACCAGAGAAGACTCATACGGGTACTAGGGATGTGGATACAGTCAAATCAACGCTATACTCACACTCTTGCGCTATTAAAGGCATCTACACTCCAAGTGGCCCGCATGATTACGCGCATCTCACACAGACGTCATGGCATGCGAGAAGACACACTCAAGCTGGTCAGGAGCCTAGTGGTCAGCCGGGCGACATACAGTCTCCCGTACTACAATCATATCAAAAGTGAAATACAACAGGCGGACGCGATTTTACGCAAAGCGTATAAAACCGCGCTTCGACTACCCCATAACACCTCAACTGAAAAGCTCTTAGCCATGGGACTGCGCAACACGTTCGAGGAATTACGGGAAGCGCAGCATGTTGCCCAAATGCGCAGACTACAGCAGACCCCCACAGGCAGAGTTCTTTTAAAGAAACTGGGCTACACCGAACAAATTCGAGAAATATTGAGAACTAAAACGATCCCCGATGAGTACCGCAGCACGCTCAGGGTGGCACCAATACCAAGAAACATGGACCCGAACCTCCACAAAGGGCCCACCGCTTACAGAAAACACACGCATCCCAGGATACAACAGTGTATGTCGACGCTGCCACATATGCCATGACAAGGGGACAAGGCACCAACAACGCAGTGGTAACTGTAGTCAACTCGGAATTAAACGAGATTACCAGCGCCTCACTGCAAGACTGCACGATAGCTGAGGCTGAAGAAGCGGCCGTCGCTCTAGCGGCAGCGGAGGGCTATCGGACTGGGCGGTCACTGACAATTCTTACTGATTCACAAGCAGCCTGCCGCAACTATCTTTGCGGCAGAGTCGGTAACAGAGCGCTCCGCATACTCCGCTCTGTACACTGCAAGACGCAACAAACACATGTAAAATCACACAAGCCGATCAAACATAAGATCATCTGGGTATCGGGGCACACGGGGGTGGCAGGAAAACAAGAGGCAGACAGGATAGCTTGAGGATATACTAACTACCGAGCATCCAACGTCAACGACCTTGAGGAATCCCTGCCAGTACGTCAGGAATACTCGGCCATACTCAACAACTACAAAGGCAGCAGGATGCGGTACCCACCACCGCACAAATCTTTAAACAAAGAAGAGGCTGTCACATGGAGACAACTTCAAACGGGGTCATATCCAAATCTAAACACACTAAGTAAAATTCACCCCACACTTTACGCACACAATTGTCCGTGGTGCCATGAAAAACCTACACTGTATCACATCACATGGGCATGTCAAAAAGTCGACATCGTCCCAGTTATACAAAACCCAAGTGTGGAGCAATGGGAGGGTCGGCTCTCCAGCGACTGCCGCGATGACCAGATCGGTTTGATACGGCGAGCTCAGCTGACGGCAGCATCCAGCGGAGCCCTGGAATAGGGGCAACCGACCGTTGCGGATGGACTCATCTGACCACATAAAAGAAAGAAAAAAAAACACTTGTCCTAGAGCCAAATAAAGTTATCCTATCCTATCCTAGAGAAAAAACAACGAAACGCTTGACTGTCTTCCCAATGCGTGAGAGAAAAAAACAACTCTCCGAGCAAATGAAATTTCCCAAAAATATACAAAAAATCCCTTTTCTCCTAAACAACGTTTAAATTCTCTAAATCTAGGGGAAAATCCCTAAGGTTGGCAGCACTGCCACCGAGATATGACACACAGTTACTGCGCAATTTCCTTTCCACAAATACAATTTTCAGTTTCTTCATTACGGCCCCTCTTTCTTCTTTCACTCCCACTTCCTCCCTTCCTGTACGGTGCGATTCGGGTGTCCACCGAGATGACAGAGAATTACTGCGCCATTTCCTTTCCTCAAAAATGCTTGCATTCAAAGGGCAAGGCATCACGCCGAACGGGTGGTGGCGCTCCGTGGACTCCCTGGCAGCGCTACAACACGCGGTCGCGTTCCACTCCTAAATGGAAAGCTTAAGCGTCATGCATTAGCAGTTAATTAGTATTTAGTCATTAATCAGTAATTAGCCATTAATTGGTAATTTTTACTACTTAGTAATTAGCCATTAATTATGTGTCACGTCATCCAGTGGTGACGTCACCAGTGCCACAGAGGCTGTCAAAGTGGTGCGGAAAACGTTTCACAGTCAAAGTGCTGCCTGAATTTTTCACACGATTTTTCTTATGTTTAAAAGGTTAAAAATTTGAAAAAATTGCTGACTTTTCAGCTCTCATAACAACACGATGCGCTGCTCTTGGTGTTCGCCTCTAGTCAAAAGAGAGCTGCTGCTGTAAACCTTTCTTTTTTAATATTTGCGAAAAACATTGCCATACACCCGCCACAGCTCAGTCTGCTGGTGATGAAGGGATGTGATTGGGTATAGGCAGAGTGAGGTTTTTTTGAGCACATTGCATTCGGACTTGTTTCTTTTTTGGTGAACTCGTAGGTCCTTCAGCCGAACGGCGGCCGGAGTTCTTCCGGTATGTCTGTCGGACGGCCGAGTCTCTCACCGCCACCCTGCCCGAAGTCGACGTCTCTCAGACGCAGGCCTCCCGCGTTTGCGAGCTCCTTGCCATCCAGGAGGCTACACCTGAACAGCTAGAGCGGAGCAGGCGGGTACGGTGGCGAGACTTGACGTCGCACTGGATACCACCAGACGTCCGCGACTTCGGCTGGCTGCGAGGCTGGAGAGTCCTCCCAACGGGGGTCCGCATCGCCGCGTGGGGCATCGCTCCTTCTTCTCGGTGTCCCCAGTGCGGTGCGACAGAGACCCTCGAACACGCGCTTTTTGAGTGCGTCGTAGCGCGCACTTTTTGGAGGCTGATGTCGCGCATGTTTTTTGTTAGCCTCGACTCGCACACCAGGCCGCGCGACGCATTTGTGCGGCTCTTGCTGTGCGTCGGGGCCTTTGTTTTGTGGCGCCAGAGAGGCGTCGCTTCCTTGCAGGGCCGGCCTCAACGCGCCATGTTCCCCATGCTGCAGAGGGTTCGGGCGCGCCTGTTTCAACAGGCGTGTTTAGATCATGTGACCCTCCCACGCTTCATCGCCGCCAGCGGGGGCCGCGTGACGGTGCGGCTCCTGCCGTATTGAGTGTGTGGTGCGCGGTGTCCGTGCGCGTTCATCGTATTCAGTGAGCGTGCTTCCCCGCGATGCCTGGACATTATGGACCCTTTGAACATTTTGTGCTGTGAATGATTTTGTGTGAACGGCGGCAGCCGTCGACGTCGTGTTCTTGTTTCATAGCTTGTTTGTACCGAGCGACACTAGTCGCTGCCTTGGTGTTTTTGTCTTTGTGAGGGACTATGGTCCCTTTGTATGAATAATCAGTCCAATAAACTTCTCTTCAAAGCCCGCTGCTTTCTTGCGTTCGCCGCGTTACGAGGCTGGCAGGCTCAGCCGTTCTATTCGGGAGTGCATTTAGGGATGTATTTTCATCTCCTTGCATAATCCAAAGGTGGATATGAATCCTGAGATATTTATGAAATTATACACATCCTCTCCCTCGGCCCGGCTTACCCTCCCCCGCGGGGCGAGATCTAGGCAGCCTCTCACCTGGGTGGGCTGGTAGATCCTGCCGCGATGGGAGGATTCGGCCGTGCAGACCATCGCCACCTGCCTTTCCTTAAAAGTATAAACACTTGAGATCAGTGGGTCGTGCGGTGATCCAAGGACATGCCCCGAATTCCGAATTATAAAGTTTCTTTCTCTCTCTCTCCGGAAAGGCGCATTACTAGGTCCCTGGGTTAGGTCCCGCGGGACCTAGAGAACCTCAAGACATGGGAGGACTGGGAGACCCTGCTGCATTCGGAGGACCCGGCCGTGCAGACCATCGCCACCGGCCGTGCTGCCAGTGTTATGGACCTCAGGAACATAAACACTTGACTGCAGTGGGGTCGTGCGGGGACCCTGGGGCGTGCCCCGAATTCTTTTGTAAATAAAGTTTTCTCTCTCTCTCTCTCTCTGGGCGCATAAATCGGCCCTTTGAGCTACGTGGAGATAGGGGCTGAGATGTGCGAAGCATGCGTTTACGCTGACAGCGTTGTGACGGAAGCGTGGCACTGGAGCAATAGGCCGCCAGCGTTCACTGGTATTGGCGTTGAGTGTATTGTAGAGAGTTTATCTGAGGAAAGCAAAGACGCATAACTGGCCACCTGAATCAGAGGACACCTTAGCCACGAATTGACGTACCTGGCTACGTTGTCTACGTGCAATTGATTGATTGATTACAAACATCTTTATTTCTTCAATATTCTCAGAACATGTGGGTGGGCCGCCTAGTCCGGTAGTCCACTGGCTGCTGCTGCTGCGCTGGCCCTCCCCACCAGCCAGTGCTGACGGTCTGGATCATCGCTGAGCAGAATAGCCTCCCACTGCTCCTCCGAGGGGTTGGGAATGGGGTCAACTAAGGGATTATATTGGCATGCCCACACCATATGGTAGAGGTTAGCTACCGCTCCACAATGTGGACACTGCGGAGACTATAGTGTAGGGTACCACTGGTGTAATTTAGCTGGTGGTGGGTATGTGTTGGTTTGTAGTCTCCTTCTCTTCTAACTTGTTGAGGGATTTGTGTGGTGTTGGGTACTCCTTTCTGGCTGTTCTGTATGGCGCAAGATTGTCAGCATACACTGCTAAACCTATTAGGTCGCGGCACCTTTCATGGTCATCAGGGGGAGACGCCCGGTATAGAAGAGCTCGGGCATGCCTGTGGGCGGCTTCGTTTCCTCCTGGTAGTTCCAGGTGACCGGGGAACCAGATGACTGAGACTTGGTTGGGTGGATGCTTGGTCAGCAATGACAACCCTGACTTGTGAATTAATCCGTTATTGAAGTTGCGACAGGCGTTCTGGGAATCAGTGAGCACAATGACATTGGGGTTAGATGCTACAGCTAATGCAATAGCTGCCTCCTCTGCGTGAGTGGGGAAGATGTTTTCACCGAGGCGCAGTTCACCATCGACCCTGAAGGCGTTGAGACCACAATAGTCATGACTCCATTCTTTGGTCCTGCTGCGTCCACGTAAAGGGTGTTAATTTCCTTGTCCCATTTTTTCTGCAGGGCTTCACCTCTTTCTTTCCTCCTCTCGATGTTATATGCGGAATGCATATTCCGCGGAATGGGGTGCACGTTTATGCGTCTTCTCACATCGCGTGGGACCTCTTCCCTTTGGTCAATTGTATAGGGCTGATTAACATGGATTTTTTCGAGCAGTTCTCTGCCGGGTTTTGTAAGTGCGAGCCTATTCAGTTGTGAGAGCCATTGTGCTTCCCGCATCTTTTTGAGGGTATTATGTACTCCTAGAGCCATGAGCTTTGCCGTTGGCGTGGAGTTCGGTAGCCCCAGTGCCGTCTTGTAGGCTTTCCTGATGAGTACCTCCAACTTTTCAATTTCCGACCTGGAGAGGTTAAGGAATGCCGTCCCGTACATTATCCGAGAGATCACGAAAGCTTGCACTAAGCGGATGGTGTCCCTTTCCTTCATGCCATGGTGTTTATTTCGGATACGATGTATCATCCGGAGGATTTGCTCGGGGGATGTTGTAAGCTTCTTCATAGTGGTGGTATTCTGTTGCCCCTGCGGGATATACTGCCCTAGGATCTTGATCTCCGTGGGTTTCTGTACTGGGTGGTTATCTATATACACGGAGATGTACTGCGCTAGGGGTGTCCTCGGGTTCTTCAGGATTAGCCAGTCGGATTTTTCCGGCGCACACTGGAGGCCTCTCTCCCTGGCGTACCGGTCCACCGTGTCGGCTGCTGCTTGAAGACGCTCCTCGATCTCGGCGTCACTCCCCGAGTTGCACCAGACAGTGATATCATCCGCATACAATGTGTGTTTGATGCCGGGGATTTCGGAAAGAAGGCCTGGTAGATCTTTCATAGCCAAATTGAACAAAAGGGGTGACAGTACCGCCCCTTGCGGAGTTCCCCTCGGGCCTAGAGTGATGGGATCTGATTTTATTCCACCGAAGTTTATAGTGGCTTGCCTTTCTGATAAGAAGTTTTTGATATAGTTATAGGTTCTTGCGCCACAGTTCGTATCGGCGAGGCTTTGCATCGCCCAGTGTTTCATGCTAAGTAACGTTAAACAGCCAGTCATTCTTACCCGCCTTTTCACACCACTAGAAAACCCGCAAAAATTACATACACCATAAAAACGCGCTGCTTTAAATGCGATTCAAACCACGGCTTATTCACCCGCTAGCAACAAGCCTGCTGTCACTCCGTTATCTCCGCATGGCCCCTGCTGATATATCTGGTTCATAGGCACCTGCTTCTGGTTGCCGCGTCGTTGTCGGTAAAACTGGTACGGCTCAAACAAAGCAAAAAGCTCGGCGAAGTAGCAGAGCAGTAGTAAAAAATTACCGAAGACACTTGGGAAATTCTAGTAGCCCCTAAACCGCAGAAAAAAGGATTTGAGTACAATAAAACAGCAGAAAAAAGCACTAGGGTGCATAAAACAGCATAAAAAAGCACTGGAGTGCAATAAAACAGAAGAAAAAAGCACTAGAGATTAAGGGCTCCTTCCTTCATTCGGGTCTTTTCTTCTCCGAATACATTCCTACATTAAAAGTGTGGTCTCAGTCCATTTTAGGCATTTTCGGCTGAGAAGGCATTTCTGCATTAAAGGGATCTCTTTGCATGTATTAGAAGGGTGGAAGACGTTCTCTACGCCATGACAAAATGTTTTACTTTCAAATGTACCTCTGCACACATGTCTCTAATATAATACGTTCAACCAATACTCCAGGGCACCTTGGTGAGAGCAGATGCCAGAGATTTTGTGGTAGGACATACCTGACCAGGCCCTCTCTCGTTTCTCTGCCAAGCCATGACGCCCGAAAAATATTTCTAAAGATTATTATTATTTGTAAATTATTAAAAACGTGAAAATTAAGCTGAAATTACAGTCCACATAACAACATGATGCGCTACTATTAATGCTGTTGATCTAGTGCAAGAGAGATCACTTGGTTTGAACATTTTGAAAATCTTTGCGATAAACATTGCCAAGTACTCGCCGCAGTTTTGACCGCTGGTTATGAAAGTATGCGATGGGGGAGTCCGCGTGCGCGTTTTGGTCCACATTACATTCAATGCGGTTTAAGTTTTTCGGCACGCGCTCCTGCTAGCCGTTGGGCCTTTTGCGTTTCGCCTAAATCTAAGCGTTGCCACCGCGGCCGGGATCGTTTGACCAAAGTGCACTTTGGCTTCCAAATATTCAGAAAGCTAGTCCCGTGCCATTGCCTCCATGAGCTGTGATAGCGGACGGAGGTTGTTTGCGTTGATTTGTTTGCCCGTCTTCGGGATAAAAGTGACAAGAGCCGTCTTCTATTCCGTCGGTGGAGGGACGTCTCCCCGGCAGGTAGAATTCGTGTATTTTAGGAAATGGAGAAAAGCCGTATTCTGCAGTTTAGCTGAAAGCTTCACTGTGACGCTGGCCTGGCCCGGGAAGTGCCGCGCTTAATCTTGGCTAAAGCTGCCTTCAAGCCATAGGCGGTTTCGTCGTGGCGTGACTGCGACTGTGTCCTTGACTGTGTGACTGCGACTTCGGTTTTGTTTTAAGCATGAAATGCTTTTAGCTCCCGTTGTCGGCAGTGTGGTGACGTCACGCCGAGACCGAGAGCCATCATCCGGGCACTGAATTCCAGTCATCCGGGCTCTGAAACGAGAACATCCGGGCACCGTACGAGACTTAACGAGATTTAACGAGACTCTCTAAGCCCTCCTACGCGACCGGCATGCAAGCGCCGGTTGGTCTCCAAACGAGACAAAAAATCACTGCTGCCAGTGCCTTCTCAATGTTTATCAAGATATCAGTGGAGCTGTGGGTTTGATAATGCACGGAATTATAATTTCCGATTTCTAATAAGGCGTGCAAAAAGCACATAAATGCCACGTTACACTTCGTTGTCATACGTGATCCGGGGGAGAAGCGCTGCGTTCAAAGGGCAAGGCATCGCGCCGAACGGGTGGTGGCGTTCCTCCCTTCCTTTACGGTGCGGTTCGGGTGTCCACCGAGATGGCAGAGAATTACTGCGCCATTTCCTTTCCTCAAAAAACCATGCGTTCAAATGGCAAGGCATCGCGCTGAACGGGTGGTGGCGTTCCTCCCTTCCTGTACGGTGCGGTTCGGGTGTCCACCGAGATGACATTAGGCCCGTAAACATTTCATGCTTACTCTACTCTCGTTTACGGTAGGCGCAGAGATTTTGTTTTTATTATGTCTATTTTTCTGATTTCTCTTTTGTGGCCGGCACTAAGTGCTGTGTTAGACTGTTACTGTGACCATGAATTTGCAGTGACTTCGGTTTTCTATTTATTTATATAATTTATTCCGCGGACTGCACGTTAGGCTTTGGCTGTCTGCTTGCGACTAACTTTTACTGTGATGAGCTTTTCGTTTTCTCTTTTCAGTTTTTTTTCTACTGCTCCGTTTTTGGCTTAATTTTTTTTCTTCTTTGGAACATTTAGTTCTTTTTCATTTATCTTGAATTGGCGTTAAGCCTGGCAATGCTTTGCTGGTCCAAGCATCCTCTCTCTCTTTTTTGTTTTTTTTTATCTTTTCTGATAGGTCCAAAAAAATGGTAAAAGGGTTGCCTGAGCATTTGTATTCCGAGCCTCGGGAATCCAAGGTTCGGCATAAATACTTATTGCGTACAGTACCTGTCAGCTAGGTGGTAGTGCCTGGGAAGGCGTGTAGTGCTCGTGTTAAGTGGTGCTGTATTTCGCGCCGTCTTTGCGTGGGGTCAATAATAGGCTGCGAAACAGGCGCCAAGTGTTCTTGCGGGACATTTGGCGTGCTGTGGCGCTAAAGCGGTTGGTCCAATTGGAGTCGGCCAGGTGTGAAGTTTATTCGGCACATTGTTGGGTAAGGGCAGTAGTGATACGATTTCGAAGTGTCTTATTATGTTCCTGCCCTCTCAATCTCTGGGTGAGGCTGTGGCGGACCCCCCACAGATGGGAGGAGATGCTTGTCTTCTGTAGATTGCTGGTACGTCAGGGTGATTTGTGCTGCATGTTGCCATAGCGTGTTAGTCAGTTCCTGGGCTCACTTGGAGAAGCCCTCCCGTAAGAGGTTAGTGGAGAAAGTGGAGGCCCTGAACAGGGTCAAGTTGAGCAATTTTGCTGTGGATAGGGGACGTTTTAGGGATTCAGGTATGGATAACCATGTTGATGAAGCTGGTCACTGCGCAAGGTCCTGGGTAACTGAATGTGACACGGGTAGGGGGGGGGGCGGGGGTCAGTGTGGAGTGTGATACCTAGGGTGGAGATAGCTCAGCAAGCTTCCTACCCCGAACATTTTGCCCTTGTGTTCTCACAGCCGGCTCGGGGGATTGAAATCGACAAAGACAAGCGGGTGACGGTCCGTGACCTCAAGGGCCCCTGTGAAAATGTCTGCGAAGTAGACATGTTTCGTCTTAAGAGGACAGTAAATGTTAGGTATGTGCACTGGGGGGTCGGTTCTGCGTGTGGGTAGTAGGTAGGCCATGGTTTAAGAGTAAGTTAGATCCTGTTAGAAATCGACCTCCTGCGCCGCATTGGATTTATTAATGAGAAGGCAAGTGGATAGGTCAAGCTAATAGGAATAATAGCTGGTTAGTCTTACATGTGTGCCGAGTACCTGAAGGGCAACCACTGCCAGTGGATATTCTAAGATTTCAAGGTAGAGGCGAAGGTGGGATTGTTTGTGCCGGTCTCGAAAACATCTACAAATTCACTGTATTATTGACATGGGTTGGCAATGTTTTGAAATCATTTTTTTCAGTTTCCCGCCCATAATCAGTTCGTTTTTTGGGGGGTACGGCGCGGGGAGTAACGCTACCCATCCCCGGCCGAGGGGCTTGGGAAAGCAGACGAACGCGTTTTCCTCCGACTTTTTTCGAATACTCTTGTATGCCCGTCTATAATGAAACATTTCGGCCCTATGGTCAATGGCCGGTGCTCGCACTGTGGGAAGGTGGCTGACGCCTACCACAAAGTGTGGGCCTGCCAGCAGAACACAGCCCTTAACACGAACCCCCACCCCTCTACCCAAGAGGACTGGGAGGGGGCGCTGCTTGGTTGCTCGCACCTCCAGGCCCAGCGGGCATGGGCCCGAAGGGCTCGGAAGGGGGCTTCTGTCATTGGGGTCCCGGACTAGGGATTCCACCTAGTATGTAAGGAGGCTTCCCGCTAGGGGAAGTCACCGAACACCTCTCTGTATAAATATAGAATAAATGCTTTTCACTACCACCAAAAACCGGGATCTAACCCGGGAAGGCCAGCTCAGTAGCCGAGCACTCTGACCACTGAGCCAGCATGGCAAGTGTAGAGGACACTCCGAAATAATTTCACACCACCTGGAGAACTTCAGCTTGCAAGGACATCGCAGAAAACATGGGTGGGTGCCTTTTGTGAGTTTTGTGAAGTAGCTTGGTTGCAAGGGCGGTCCGCTACTAAGCCGGAGTTCCCGGATTCGAACCCGGCCATGGAGGGCGCGTTTCGCCTCCATCGAAAGGCCACCGATGCGACATTTAAAGCTGATAGCGAACTTCCAAAATTAAGCGTGAAAAGCTGCTAGAACATTCTGGAACAACGTAGACTCGGCTTCGGCTAGATGCGATCAGTCGAGATAAATCTGGTGGCTTCTTCCGCCACGAAAAACGCGATAAAGAGCCGTGCCGGCAGCTTTGAAGAATGAACAGACAAACACTACAGAGATTCGCGGCAGTTTCGTTTCTCTGATCAAAGGAGCTGCTACGCCACCTCCGCGAGAGCACCTATCATTGCGCATGGCAGTATAATCCGGAGGGAAGATATCCCTACTTGAAACAGCAGGATACAGCCATGTTTAGGTGATTCTTAGAATATCACGACAATGTTCGAGAAAATATGCTCCAATTTCAGTGCTTTTGTTTGAAACACTTCTGGCGTTTGTTGTAGCTATGACTTAGGTGCGAAGCGTCTCAGGTTTAGTCAATTCCCCCCTCCCCCCTTCCGATGGCAGGTTTCTTTCCCACGGCTGCCCTTTATCTTCATCCCATACCTAAACGTGCTCACTGATCTTGATCTTGTCCTGCACAAGTGAAACCTTTTCACACTTATCTTGTCTGAACTTGCTGTTATTGCAATGTTTCTTCTTATTTTACGTACACAAAACGAAACACCTTCCTACGTGGATGCATCGAAATTCTTAAGATTTGAGCAGTTGTTCATTCTATTCGCCTTGCCCCTGAAATTTACAACCTGAATATACGTGTTCGCGTTTTCTATCCTCCTCTAGTGCCCAGGTGGTGCATACTCCCCTAGATCATGACAGCTTAAAAATTTGTCATTTTTGATTCAATGAGATTTCTCGTCCTCTGTTTCCGGAATGCAGTGGACAGTTAAGTTTCACGTTCTGGTTCTATTCTTAAGGTTACCAGCCTGATGTGCAAGTTAATAATGGTATTTGGAAATGTCGCTATTTCGTCCTGAACACCTGCCATTCTGCCTTCAAGATGCTTCAAATTATCTAACTTCGCATGGAAGGCTTCCAGAGACTCACATTTAGCATTATTGTCATCTTTTAAGACATTTATGTCAGCCGCCGACTTGCGAATTTCGCTCAAGACATTCAGATTGCTAGGGGCAGGGCTAATTTCTACGTTCCAGGACCCCAGCAAACAACAGCAAGTACCTCAAAGACGATGTGTTATTACCGATGATTCAAAAGACATCGCGCTGCACTGTGGTTATGGCGCTCAGCTGCTCACCCAAAAGACACGAGTTTGATCCCGTCCGCGGCGGTAGCATTTCGATGGAGGCGAAATGCTAGAGGTCGTCTACTGTGCGATGTCAGTGCACGCTAAAGAACCCCACACGGCCGATATTACCGGTGCTTTCAACAACAGTGCGATGTCAGTGCACGTTAGAGAATCCCAGGCGGTTGAAATTACCTGAGCTCTCCACTACGGTGTGCCCCATAACCTAAGTTTCATTATGGCGGTAAACACCTCATAAACCATGAATCACAAAAAAAGAAAAATACCAAATATTCTTCCTAGCAAGCCCCAACCGCCCATAATCACGTGTTGCTTCGAACAGAATGTGCTTTAAAATGAAGAGTGGTAATCATTTCATCGCATGGCATGTTTTCGAATTTTCATATCTTCTTTCATGGCGCGCACGCTGTGCAGATATGAATACGGCAGCAACGGTTTTCATTGCGACGGCGCAGAATAACGCTAGATAAAACTCGACGACATAAAAGTTAACCCTCAGATAGCCGGAAGATAACGTCTGAGTATATAAGAATATGTTGCTGCAAGAACCCCCAGTTTGTCTTGAGGATAGCGCGGTCACGTAACGTCCTTTCGCTAACCGACACCATGCTGCCTGCTGACGCTTGGTCTGCACTCTCGTTCAACATCGCCGGAATAGCTGAGGGCGCGTCCGCAACAGAGGATTTGGACTACGGTCGCCTTCCAAGAAAGGCATGGATCACCATCCTGCAGAACCTCGATGCGCAGTCACGGCTCTCCATCGCCTCTTTGGGCCCAAAGTTTGCAGACCTCAACTACAGTGACCAAGCTTTGAGGATGGTTCGGTGCGGCGCCACCAACCCTGTGGTCGCCCTCGCAAGGACCCTGGAGGGGAACCGAAGCCACCACGTCCGTGTTCTGTGCATCACCAACTGCTTCTTGGTCGACCAGAACGCCCTTCTAAAATGCGTAGCGATGTGTGGTCAGTTGAGCGAGCTGCTCTGCGTAGGATGCCCTGTCGACGCGCGAGAGCTCTTCCGTGTCGTCGCACAACGTCTCCGCAGACTTGAAAGGTTGGAGTTCTCTTTGTTCTTCAACGCTTCCTTTGTAAACAAGCCAGACAGCTCTTACTTCAGACGTGGCGAAGGTTCTGAATCACAAACGCTAACCCTCAGGTTTTTGTACGTCGAGGTGCGTTCCAACTGGCCGTCGATTTTCAACCTCCTGTTTCCTTTGGTGCGAAACTGCCCCGCTATGAAGCACCTTCACGTGCACACACTCACCGGTATTCACGGGCTGTTGATCGCGAAGTGCGCATATCTTGCTAATTATGCACTGCAAAGCCTCCAAGAGTTCACGTATACCACTGACGAGAATGTCCAAGAAGTGTACCAAGAATTCAAGGATCTTCCTAAATTTCAGGACCTAATCGTCGCCATGATCACCATCTGCGGGAATGTGAAGGTCTTCTTGCAGGAATTGCGATCAGCAATTACCATCAACGTCCCAACCCGTCTACACTGCGACCCTATTAATGTGAACAGCCTGACGCAAGTGCTTCTGACGGTGAATGCTGACGCTCGAGCCGCTAGCACTCTCAAGCAAACAGCGGAACTGGCCCGCTGGAGCTACGTCCGACACCTGGCGGTTGTTTGTAGACCCCAGCCTGTTGACCTGCCGCGCAATGCACCAGTGACCTGCGCCCCGCCAGAGTTCAAGGACGACCTCGTCAGCTTTTTCCAAGTCTTCAGGGCCATAACTGAACTTAACCTCAATGCTTTCCACTTCTCCAAAGACCTCAGCTTCTCTGGCATTGTCGAGCTCTCACGTCTGATCCACCTGCGTGCTCTGTCTGTGGCTCCGTGCGCTCTCAGAGGGAATAGATACGCGATGGAACACTTAAGCTTCGTTTGTCCCAGGCTAGAGGAACTGGACCTGCGCTCTAACCTAATTGGTAACTCTGCTTGGCCTTGTTTGTCTTGCCACAACAACGAGCCATTTCTGCTTAGCCAGCAGGGACTGGTCGTGGCATCCTGGTTAGCTCGTCAAGTTGGAACAGCAGGTCTTCAGGCACTGACGCTATACAAGGTACCGGGCTTGTATTCCTTTAGCTTCTTGCCAGTGTGCCACGTTACAGAACTCCGCCTTTCTGCCGTGGACGCTATGAGTGTCACCCAGTTAATAGAGCTGGTAGGACTACTGTGCGCCAACACCAACCTCAGCAAGCTGACCATCGAGCACACGAACCTTCCCCTAGACGCCAGCAGCCTGTGGACGGAGCTGTCCAAGCTGAGAAGGTTGCAATTTCTAAGCCTGTTGTCACAGTTTCGTGCAACGCAGATGGTCGTGCAGAACAGCGCTGCATCATTGCTGGGCATTCTTCCCTTGCTGGAAGGGTTGCACGTGCACCTCGGAGGACCAGCGTGCATTACGTGGATCAGGACCAAAGCGAGAAGTCAAGGGTTGAGCGACAATTTCACCGAGGAACGCCACTTCCTCATGCTGGACCGCAGTCCTTGCGTCCAGCGTTGCATGTCGACGTTCATCGGACTCCAGAAGCCCAGGTACCGCGGCTGGTGCAACTTCTAGGTTTTCGCACATCGTGAACAAAAGTGACGACAGACACTGTCTTGAGGAATCAATGACAACTCGGAACCCTGTACGGTTTGTTTCCGGGAAAGGCTGCATCCACTGTTTTCATATCGAAATGACAAAGCCTGCAACAAATTGGGGCTCCGGAAGCCCAGATACCGCGGCTGGTGCAACTTCTAGTTTTTCGCACATCGTGTGCAAAAGTGACGACGGACACTGTCTTGAGGAATCAATGACAACTCCGAACCCTGTACGGTTTGTTTCCGGGAAAGGCTGCATCCACTGTTTTCTTATCGAAATGACAAAGCCTGCAACAAATTGGGGCTCCGGAAGCCCAGATACCGCGGCTGGTGCAACTTCTAGTTTTTCGCACATCGTGTGCAAAAGTGACGACAGACACTGTCTTGAGGAATCAATGACAACTCCGAACCCTGTACGGTTTGTTTCCGGGAAAGGCTGCATCCACTGTTTTCTTATCGAAATGACAAAGCCTGCAACAAATTGGGGCTCCAGAAGCCCAGATACCGCGGCTGGTGCAACTTCTAGTTTTTCGCACATCGTGAACAAAAGTGACGACAGACACTGTCTTGAGGAATCAATGACAACTCCGAACCCTGTACGGTTTGTTTCCGGGAAAGGCTGCATCCACTGTTTTCTTATCGAAATGACAAAGCCTGCAACAAATTGGGGCTCCGGAAGCCCAGATACCGCGGCTGGTGCAACTTCTAGTTTTTCGCACATCGTGTGCAAAAGTGACGACAGACACTGTCTTGAGGAATCAATGACAACTCGGAACCCTGTACGGTTTGTTTCCGGGAAAGGCTGCATCCACTGTTTTCTTATCGAAATGACAAAGCCTGCAACAAATTGGGGCTCCGGAAGCCCAGATACCGCGGCTGGTGCAACTTCTAGTTTTTCGCACATCGTGTGCAAAAGTGACGACGGACACTGTCTTGAGGAATCAATGACAACTCCGAACCCTGTACGGTTTATTTCCGGGAAAGGCGGCATCCAGTGTTTTCTTATCGAAATGACAAACCCTGCAATAAATTTTGCGCCAACGTCTCTTTAGATGCTTTTTATTTTCTGCCGTCATTTCATGAAATTGTATTTCTTTACCGTGCACTGATATCGCACAGAGCATGGGCCTACAGAATTTCGCCTGCATCGAAATGCAACCGCACTAGCCGGTATCGAGCCCGCGTATCTCAGGTCCGCAGCCGAGCACCACAACCGCTGAGGTCACCGCAGCCGCGGTTTTTTTTCCTACAAATGTGTTCATTTTACATGCGTGTATGTGTCCCAACGTTCTTACAGATCACTGATGGAAAAGCTTTTGACTGCGAATTTTCTCTACGTTTCCCTTGACCGTTTACCTGAATAAACACCATGTTTCACGGGTTCGGTGACTACGCGACGTTATCACCGAGTCCTGACAATGAGGGGTGGCCGTTTGATGCCCGGCGTAGCCGGTAATCAAACGTAGTGAATGAGACCGAGGCGTGCTAAGAGGTTACAACAAAACAACGTCTATAGTTTCGATTGAAGAATGCGGCAGCTTTCACAGACACGTAATGTACATTGCGCCCGTCCCGTCTTCTTTCTTGTGATTGTCTCATGTGCGCATCCAGTCTTTCTAAAGCAATATGAACCAACTTGCCCAACAACGCATCCTGCTATTCTACAAAACAATTGCGGAAAACACATAGCAGTAAATACACTGAATTAAGTTGTACATTGAATATCTCTACACAGGCCAGAACACAAGTGAGAGGCCAATTGGCTACAGTCGATAAAAGTTCAGAAGGGGAACCGAGGATGCGGTGCAGCGGCTCGGAGACCCGGGAGTTCGCGGCGGCAGCGTCTCCACCGAAGAGCGGACTGAAGTTCATGCCCATACGGCCTCCTTTCAAAGTCCTCGGGCGCTAGCGGGCGAGGCACTCGCGGCGCCACAGAGTCGGTGTCGAAAAAGCAAACACCAAAAAGCGCAACAAGAGCACGTAGGCACCTACACTTTGACACTGCATGGCCGCCATCTTAGAGGAGGAAAAATTAACGGACAACTAAAAAGCAGCCCCAGGCTTCGACTCTGGATTCGGTGACATGGGAACCGCGAAAAAGTAAGACACAACCAAAAAGTGAGTCACGTACGCCCGCAACTTCTTTCCTGCTAATGGTCAGCTAAAGACTTCGGCAGTATTGGGCCCGACCTTGAGCCGCCTCCGCTTTCGAAATGCGAGCGGGTTGTCTAAATAACTGAAAGAGCGTGCATGTATTCTTGCTCTTCCCGAGACACAAAGAAACGCGGACGCATCAGTTTTATACAAACAAAAGTAATTTACAGGCTTCCGCGACTTCTGTGACAACCGGGAAATAAAATAAATTAGTTGTTGATCTTACTTTCCGTTTCTGAGCGACCTTGATGTTCTCAAAAACAGTGTAGACGTGATCTTTTTTTCCCCTCACTGGAACTTTCGTAAATATTGCGGATGTTCCCACCGCGAACGGTATATCAAGGGCACGCCCCTGCGTTTACTACCAGGCACCGATTTTCCGCATCTACAATTGCTTGCCATTCCGGAAATTCGGAAGCGATTGCATTCGACTGCGATATAAAGCTTTCACACCGATATGGGTGACAATGCAGACAAAGCTCAGTAGTGCTGCAGCGTGAAACGGTAATGAAGTAATTTAGTCTTTCAAAGAAAGGTGATTATTTCTTTATCACTGATTTACATCTTCACGAGGCTGTCGTCGGTTTAGGTGGCTTTTGTGATGGGCTCTGATCTACCTACACAATACATGATACAACGCATGAAAGCTGCGTTTGTAAAAATAAGTGGAAAACAGATCTTTCATTCTTATAATCACAGAACGTTCCAAGTAAACTAAGCAGACGCTTTAATATCAGAGTAAGATGAAGCAGCGTTGTAGCTTGACACTAGACAGACGCAGACTGGCGCGTAACAGCGCTCAGTTCATTCCGCAAATCACGCCTATCAAGAGTTTCACATCAGATTCGGTGGCTTTCACTAAATAAAAGCTATCTGACGGCGACGCCGAAGGTCGAGCGTACTCAAGAGGGCGAATTGACGATTGTCTTTTTGTTCACATTGCTAAAGTAAAAGGAAGACTGAATTCCGTTTTTATCTTCTCACTTGATATGGCGCATGCCACCATGTCTAAAGATATGCGTATCTGATATGGCGCATGCTGGCATGTATCAAGAAATCATTGCGCGATGCCGATCATTACCAGGTTCAAGAGCACTGCCGAAATGACCGATCACTGCGGGGTGCCGGTGCATCTCAGCGTTTGCTCCTCGAACCTGGTGTCCCCGCTACGAGGAGCGCCCTTCTATCGTTGAGAAAGTCGTTGACGTAATTATAGGCTCTTTCACCGAGGCTCATGTGAAAGATTTGCGCAGGGATCGCCGAATGCGAGACCCATGATCCATTTCTGAATTAGGTTATTGCTATGAAACCTTGATATCATCAAAACGGCCAGCAAAACAACTTCCTCCTCGGTCGGGGTTCTGAGGTGCTCATGAATTTCGATATGCCTATAAAAATCTGAATTCAATAGTAATTTTTCGGCTGGTGCCAGGATTGCTGTGGCTGTCACCAGAACATAAGCAATACGGAAATTACATCACTGCACACTTCACGAATGCCGCAGAAAGCGCATGGGCACGAGAGAGGCAATAAGCAACGGTTACTAGCGCGTTTAACATAGAGTGAGACAAAGTTACAGTTCTGATTAATGCATAAGTAAGCAACATCAGCCATGTCAGCGCGAATGCCGCTCCCGGCGTTTCTATTTCGTGGCCGTTTCCATTTTTTTTTTCGGCTGACATGAATATGCAAGAACAATTACTAGGAACGAGCGTGAACAAACTGCTGATTTCAACAGATATGTGCGTTTTAACGTGTTTTTGTTTTCTTCCAGTAATGGCATCACCTCATTAGGTACTACACTACACTAGACCTTTTTAACTTCCTTTTTCGCAATTATCTCACATAAGTCTACTATATAAACTTTCTTAGCGACTGTTTTTGCTCGCGCGACTTACGGAAGTTCACAACAAGAACAGATTCCAAGAATTAGTGCTGCTGAAGCTATGGATTAGTTGCAGAAATTCCTCTCGGGAATGAACAGCGTTTCATGCAAAGCTATATCCAGAATAAAAACAGACTCTCGGACCGAAAGCCTGTCCCTACTATTACGTCTACAGCATTTTCCGGGAGGTCTAAAAGCTTGCACATGTCCAGTCTGGTGGAAGAATTGCTCAGAAACGTTAAGAACCGCTCCTAACTGCGGCTCGAAAGCCTTCAACAGCGCCAAAAAGGAAAAAAGGAGCTAAGTTACTGAACCTCGCTGCTGACGTCACCTAGCGCTAACTGCGCTAGGGCAATATAAAAAAAACAATCAAGGAAAGCAGATATATGAGAGACATTGGGCGCAAAACCTAATCCAAAAGGGGTAGGAGGGGAACACGGGGCGTTGTCCGGAGTTTGCAGTGGTCATCAATCAGTATTAGCTCAGTCGGCCAGTCTCACTGAATGCTCGCTTTGAAGGGTACGTCCCGAGTTCTTTTTGCCCAGATATAAATTTTCATCAAATGTCAGTGAAAAAACATTGAACGCCAAATAAAAGGCTCTGCAGGAAAGTCTCGTACCCGTTACAGATAGAATCCGCAATTACATGAAGGTATGTTTTATGAGATGGAGCATAAAACACGGCTGCCTAGAAAATCAGTCGTTTGTTCTGCTTATTTTTTTAACTGCTGAAAAAGCGTTTGGCTCAAAAATCCGGAAACTATTTCCAGGAATGTAACGCACTAAATACCCATAATCCAGTCTTTCACCATCTGAACTGAAACTTTCCTGGGCGGTATAGCAACCAAAAGGCGGTGGGAAAGACTTCAGAAAAGTTTTCAGTGACGGTCAAGATAATATGAAAAAAGCGCTGCAACTGCCGAAGAACTTGCCAACAAAAGCATGACTAACAAAGCGTAGGCGTTGAAAGTGTCTTATCAAAAAAAAAGCATGCTGTCTAGGCGCTTTCAGACCTATCACATCAAAGTGGATTTTTTCACTCGTGAAACATCAAAATCAACAAAATTATAAGATATTCGGTCAGGAAAACAATTCATGTAAGCTGCAGAGATCGTTACTTTCTCCTTACTAGGTAGCTGCCGCCGCGGTGGCTCAGTGGTTATGGTGCTCGGCTGCTGACACGAAAGACGCGGGTTCGATCCCGGGCGCGGCGGTCGAATTTCGATGGAGGCGAAATTCTAGACGCCCGTGTACTGTGCGATGTCAGTGCACGCTAAAGAACCCCCGGTGGTCTAAATTTCTGGAGCCCTTCACTACGGCGTCTCTCATAGCCTGAGTTGCTTTGGGACGTTTGACACCATAAGCCAACCAAACCAAACCTTACTAGGTAGCTGTTAAGGTTATCAGGAGACGACACCCAGGTACTGCAAAATGATAACATTGCCGACCAACTTAAAAGAAAAATGGAGTGATGTTTGCAAATATAGTACCGGAAACATAAAGAGAAGCGTTTTTTTTTTTTTTTTCACGCAGCACACTATGAGATGCAGTGTTAGATGACAAACTGCAGTCGCACACACACACCTGGGCGCTTGCTCGGGTGACGTGCTAGTATAGGAGAACACAAATCAATTCATATTTCCGTCACGATGTTTCTGAACTCGGAAATTAAATTGGAAAGCTCATCAAATTAAAATAAGGCATAACTTCCCGTTTTAACTCCGCTTAGCTAACATTTAGCTCTATTCGCGTTGGGATTAAAACTTCCCCTCCTAACAGCTCTGCGCCTTTAGGAGGAAGGCATGGTTTTCAGTCCTGGACGTTACGAGGAAGAAAAAAATTGGCTGTGGTTTAGCTCTGGTTAAACCTGGAGTGACGCGAGAGCTCCGCTGAGCCGCCTCCTTATGCAGCTGCGACACCTCTCCCCCTCTCCACTCCCCCAGCCCCCCCACCCCCTTCTCGACACGGCGCATGCGCACAGCTGTTGCAGCTCGGTTTCGCCGTTGCACCGCGCTGCCGGCAGCAGCAGCTGCTCCGCACCACGTGACCAACCGGCTCAAGGTCACGGCTCAAGGTCAAGGTCAAGAACCATTTAGGTTCTCAAGCTTGGTCACATCCAGTGCTGATATGAGCAGTAGCCAATGGGAAGACGGAACTGAAAGTCGTGAAGCAGTCTATTCCTGCTTGTCCGGACACTGCTGAACATTTCTAACGCCCTACACTCATTCGTTCTGGAGGATGCATTGACCATTGCAAACGGATGGCCGAACTGGAGTGTCTAAAAAGCCTCCAGGTTACAAAGTAGCAGTCTAACTTGTTTGGAGCGTAGGAGCTGATTAGCACTTAATCACTTTCTTCTAACCCGCAGCTACTTTCTTGACATTCCTTTGCCAACTAATGTAGTGATGTAGAGATCTTGTACAACGATTTCAAAACTTAATATTTACTTAGCTTCTTCCACCCGCATATCACACCCATCGACTGAAGGGGTATTATAGGTTGCGCACACCCGCGCATACAGAAAGAAAACTCCAATAAGGTAGCTTAACCTTTTTTGAAGAATCGAAAAGACGAAAAAATAAGCAGCACACCGGTATCACTTGAAACGCGTAATGCAGTGTACACGCGTGGTGATACGTTTGGAGGGCCACAGCATTCGTTACAAAAAGGGGCACGCAGCGGTTATAGTTCCTGCGTCTTAAAAACAAAGTTACTACCGAGTGTTCCAAAGAGCACATTTAAGCTGAATGGTCACAGTCGCGGCCACTCCGTTTTTTTTTTTTGCATTTCGTTGCCTGTTCCTTCGTACAGGTCATATAATAGTGTCATGGATATTCCAACCTCAACTATGTTTTGACTAGAAACGGGCTCTCTGCATCGTTTTCGCTGAAGTATTACAAAAATAAAAACAAGCTACAGTTAAAGTAGAGCAGAGGTCATAAATCTATCTCCCTCAATTCATCACTTGCTGCTCTGTGAAAGTCAGCTCTGGCAGAGCGCCCACCCCTTGCCAAATGCATTAGTCAGCCGCATAAGATATTTATGACCGGGCTCAGTTTTAAAAGAAAGCCTAACAAATCAACCAAACTAAACAGTACTGTGAAGATTTCGTGAGAAGAAACAAAAGATCGAAGCCTTTTTCCTCGCTCTGGCCGCGTAGGAAACGGTTTTGCCTCGGCAAAGCATAAGACGCGCGCATTACTCTCCAAAGCCGTCTTGAAGATCACTCGGCATTCTAGCCGGGGGCCACGTGTAGTAGGCTTTATCTACGAGTGCCCAGAACTCGAACACACTCAAATTTACGGCGCTTCATGGAGCGAAGATGGATTTGTCAGATTGTGGCGCTCTTGTTTTTGAATCGCAGTCGCCTGCCATACTTAATGGTATAGAGATCAGGATTAACCCGGATGGAAATTTTACTGTGCATTGCTGCGTTCTTGGAGCATGCATGATGTTTTGCTTCTTATGCTCCATGTCTCCTTCGGCGGCATTTCTTTTTTGGCTGAGAATGTTTCGTGTGGCATATGTTCGAAACACCCATTAGACAAGAATAAAAAATCCCACCGTATTGGATATTTCATCCAGCCGCCATTTCGTTCAAACATGTAAGATGTTGCCTTCGGAACTCTCTTAAATGTTTGATGGGTGCAGTCGTGTAAATCGCAGCGACTGTAATTGAAAAATATTTCTTCACAGCCAGTTCTCAGCGCCTTTAACATGCGCACACGCGGCTAAACATAGCAGACAAAACATCCGCTTGTTGGTGTGTAAACTGGGCGTTGTTGACATTTATAGCCGACACCGGCCTGCACATATACCCCCTTTTGCCAAAAGTAACCGAGCAGCAAGTTTTTGTTTCTCAACCGTATAACAGAGTCGTTACGATGCTCCTAAACACTGAAAGGCGTCAGAACGTGAGAAAAAGTGCTCACCTTACTTTACACAGATTCATACCTTAAGGGCTGTCGTAAGTGCTTCCCTACGCGGCTGAAAACAAATCGCCTGTGTTCAGTTACTTTTGGCGAAGTCTGTACATATACCTCTCTTATGCCGAAGGGCAGATTTGAGCAATAAAAAAAATTGCGTTACATTTGTCACCTTTATTTTGATTCGCATTCCGCAGAATAGGAAAGAAAACATGCACTCGTGCTTACTTTGGAGTGAGTTTATTTGTGAAAGTAACAGAAAGCCATTCAGGTGTCTTTTCATAGGTGAAAAAAACGCAGATTTTTGCCAGCGTGTACTAACGCACGATCAGTCTTGAATTTAGCGCGAATGTTTGTTCCGCAGTCTTTTATTGAAAAAGAAATGTCAACAGCACGCCTGCGGTTACCAGGCCTTCTAAAGTACGAGCTTTCTATAAAGCAACCGGCTATTCCATTGCAAAAGAGCCGCTTGTATGTGTGACAGATTTTTGATTATTTTTATGCCCGGTGACAGTGCCATTCTAGAATGAGACAAAACAAGTGCCTATCATGTACAGGTTTAGTATACATTCTGCACCTTGAACTGCGTTGTAGCCGCGTTGCGCCCTTAGTTTCTCTAGGAAGGAAACTCCTAAGCAACTAGACGATTGGCCCAGCGACATGTACTCGAAACTTTTAAATTATCAGCATAAGGGCACTAATGCGTTTGTAGCGATAGCTACACTACGCCAGCCGCTTCGCGAGGCCAGCGTGGCTGCGCGCTGAGCCGTTGCACCACTCTCTGTATGCTGTGCGCATGCGCGGAGTGACGTCAGAGCACGCATCTGGTGTGCGTGCCGCGCGCCTCGCCACTGACCACCGGAGCATCTTCATTGGTATAAACAATAAAGTTCAAGCCGTTAGGTAAACCATGTGTCTCACTTTCAAGTGAAACCTAAGCGTAGCCAGGGGTGTGTACCTCTCGCTACTCTACCAGGTTCAACCAGGGCCAAACCACGGCCATTTTTTTTATCTGAGGCGAGTACAAAAATGCAAGGTTACTCTCCAAAATATGCGCGCCGCTATGACTACAAAATGCTTTGTTTTCTTACGTATTATTCGCAGTGGAGCATTCTCTGCAAATTGCGGTGAAATTCACGAAAAAAAAAATGACGGTGAAAACAACGTTAATGTAAATAGTTACTCATACCACCGAATTCAACTGTTTTAAAGTATAAGTTGGTGTTAATATTTCTTTGTTCAGGCTCGAAGCCGCCTGCACACTGCGTTCTCCCTCTGTAACGATAGAGACAGCCACAGTTATCTGAAATGTTTGAAGAGATTGTTCGCGATTGTCGTAGGCGATCTCTGCAATTTATCTCGAAAGTCCTTCGTTAGCTTTAATTTCAGCGCGGTCTAGTGTGGATGTTATGTGTTCTGCGACGACCACCGAGAACGCTTGTTGACGATTCAAGATGCCGCCGAGTTAAGATGTTAGGCACCAGTCCGCCCGATTCATTTCAGTGCTACGCCGGCCTGTTTGTTTGCTTCCTACGGCTTTGTTGCTATCACCTGACAATATGAAGGATGGTTCACATATAGGACAATACACGCCTCTGAGCCAAGCTATCTCTTGTCTGGTTTCACTGATGTTAGATGCACCCGGTATTTGTTTACTTTTTTGTTCCACAAAATATTTGCTCCGTTTAGCCCTGCTTTTTATCTTCGACTGATTGAAGCCCGTTGGGCCATCGTCTGTTTAGAGGTGCATTTTATGTTTACTTTTTTCTTGACAGCCAGCCCTCTCTGTTCACTGATTCGCAGTGTGTTTTTGCGAGACGATACTGTGATGAAACCTGCGAGATAAGGAGCGTTCATATCCATCCAAAATATGTACTTTCTTCTTACTTGATTGAAGAGTTCATTCCGCTCACTGCTCTTATAGAGCCAACACGATAAACGTTTACCACGTTTAAACTGCACGGCCGCTGTTTTACGGCTAACGCGGCTGGCAGAGTTTTGGTGAAGTCTGGTGTCCGCTTTTCCTAGACGGCAAGCGGGCCTGGAGCGATGCGGAGAATTTGGCCTACAAGATTAATCGGGATTTGAATATGCTAGGCTTCTCTTAACAGGATCACGCAGCAGTCGATGCAAGAAGCCGAAAAAGAGGAGTTGGTCGCTTGTGTTCTTCCGCGGACACATGAATTTATTGTCCTTTAACAATCCAATCATATTAGGAAAACATACGGCCATGATAAAGTTTAGGCAATTTACGCAAGCCAAATCATTTCTTTATAAAGAAGTTGGTAGGGGGTTGCCATTTAATCATGACGTGAAGTGCAACAGAACATGTTGCATAAGGCTGTATCACTGAGCTCTTCATTACAGCCTGACCTGTCGCTGAGACAATCAGTCAGTTGCATCCAGTTGCTAGAACTTAGAGAACAAGTGGTTCCTACGGGCAACAAGGATATAAAAAATTCAGCCGATATTAGCATGCTTTATTTGTCTGTTCCCTTGTTCAATTTCTGGTTCCCATGTTCCCTGACGAAGGTGTGCATGATTCTTTCCTTATTCACTTGGGAAATTCTACACCGTGTTCCCTGCTACTTCTCATAGTCATGTCATAGTTTTCTACAGATTTCGGGCCTGCCTGATTCATTCGTACCTCTGCATCAAAATCCAGAAGTTTAACTTTAGGTTTATTGAAGTTCAACGTCCCAAAACGAATCACGCTATGTGGGACGCCGTAATGAAGGGCTTCGGAAATTTCGACCACCTGGGCTTCTTTAACGTGGGCTGACATCGCACAGTACACGGGTCTCTGGAATTTCGCCTTCATCGAAATTCAGCCGCCGCGGCCCGGATCGAACCCGCGTCTTTCGGGTCAGCAGCCGAGCGCCGTAACCACGGAGCCACCGCGGCGGGGTAATCCAGAAGTGACTGAGTAGTACTTGTTGGGGGGCTAGTTGGTGCATGTTTCCAGAAAAGGGTTGTAGCGCCGAAACAGACAACACACAGAAAGCTAGACCGGTCCTAGAGCGGCCTGTCCCTTCTAGATTTCTGTGGGCGGTCAGTTTCTGCGCTACAACCCTTTTCCTGTAATCCAGAAGTACAGCATCCTCTATATGCCATTAATTACAGACTCGACATCTTCAAAAACCTCTTTTGCCATTTCGTCATCGCACTACATGTCTCTGCATAAGCCTCCTTAATTCTCCGCACTTATCTTTAAGTTTAATAACTCCTGCCCTGCTTTAAAGCTTTAAATCTTCGATGTTGCTAACGTAACTCCTTCAATAAACCTACATCGGGTTCCCACTTTCCAGTAAACCACAAAAGCAAAATACGTGTCCCCATACAGGCTAAATATGTCTAACTGGTCCCTCTGGCCACTTAAGCATCGCGCACCTGATGCGCGCACTTTATCCCCGCAAACTCAAAATCTAAACCTCGCTCCGGACTATCTTCCGCTCTTAGCTTCTCCGAAATATCCAGATTAAATTTAGAGTACATCAAATTGTTTCCAAGTGAGAGCAGGAACCGCTGTTGTGCCATACCCGCCTTGCTCACTGGGCACGCCATTGCATATCTGCTCTAATATCACATTTCCGAGCCCTTCATGCGTTCAATTACCCACCCTTTTAAGGCGAAAGCCTTTAATGGCTCATACTGTCGTCCGTTAGCAAAGCCTGTCACACGCGTTTAGCTCAGGAACTAAAAAAATAGAAGAAAACCAATAGTTTCTGCAGATACAGAGGGAAAAAATGAACCTAGAAGCCAAGCTTGATGACTCCAGATTAATTAGTTAAATAATTATAGGCAAAAATGTCGAAATTACGTCGAAATAGTGCGGGCGTTGATATAGCCCATAGCGTTTCTTACTATTATCTAGAGGGAACGCTGGCGCCCCTTCTATGGGAGTTTGCATGAAGCTCCCTCAAGACCTCTGCAGCCACCGTGGGCGCTCTAAGCATCATGGGCCGGTGAGCTACCGACTGCGGAACTACAACTTTTGGCCAAACAATAAAGCATAAATGACCGCTGTTCGATAATCAAGAATGTCTGAACATTCGATATCCTGTCTAATGATTGCAACAAAGGACCAGAAAAGCATGTAAATTCGAAGTTTGCCCAAAATAAGAGATGACTCGCACTCCTATTGGCCAAGTATTGAACACTACAAAAACTAATATTTCTTACTTAAAGGTGCACTGAAGAGGAATCTGAACTTCTCTTTTTGCCGCGGGAACTCGATCTACACGTTCCGAGCTTTCTTAGAAACTGCGATTTACTGCCTTGTGTGGCCGATCTCCCCAATTAAATTGAATTAACGTCCGGCCCACGCCTTTTTTTTTTTTTGAATTCTGCCTCGTACGATGGGCGGAGTCGACCAACGCGTGGAGCGCCTTTCCCCCAGTCCCGTGGCGGCTTGCCGCTCTGCCATCGGCGGAGTAATACGTAGTAGTCTGTAGTAGCAAATAGTCCGCGCGTATTTTTATTTGTTCGGGCTTATTTTGCGGCTATATTATCTGCGAATGAAGCTATTTATTCATGGAAACCTAAAAAACAAAATAAAGCGAAAGCAAAGCCTCCACGGGACTGGCTGAAAGGCGCTCCACGCGTTGGTCGACTCCGCCCACCGTACGAGGCAGAATTAAAAAAAAAAAAGCCGGGCGCCGGACGTTAATTCGTTTTAATTGGGGAAATCGGCCACACAGGGCAATAAATCACTGTTTCCAAGAATGCTAGGAACGTGTGGATCGAGTTCCCGCGGCAACAAGACATGTTCAGAATCCTCTTCAGTGCACCTTTAACAGACGCAATTGTAAAAAGAAATATGTTTTTAGAAAAATTGTTGTTGCTTAAACACTTTCAAAAGTTTCTTAATGGCATTTCGGAAAAAAAAATCTTTTATTAGCGTAGTGTGTTGCTGGCGCCAAAGTCTGTGTTGGCGCCAAAGTCGTCTGCGCACACACGAACAGCGTTTTCGGAGTGAAACATCTTCCCGAAAAAATACGACTGTCTCGTACGAAGTAGCTCACTGCCCCATGATGCTTTGAGCGTCCATGGTGGCTGAAGTGCAGCGCCGCCAGCTTTCCCTCTAGGCAATAGTAAGAAACTGTATGATATAGCCACGGGAACTGTGTGACGTCACAACCACCGGAAGTCGTCACGGCATAGTGTCCTCGGCTTTCGCCTCTCAACATCTTAGTAGCCAAAGTGTCCTCGCAATTTTTCTTTCGAGAGTTGATTGCCCCTGCGACGAAGTTACAGTAATGGGACCTCTTTGGAAATTCAGGTTGTTAATATATTATCACGAAACAGTATATTTAGTCTACATCCAAAAGGAGTGATGAGGGGAGTGACAAAAAGAGTCATGCGTGTGCTGCTCTTTCGTGCGAGTGCTCTGCCTGTGCGGTGACTGCACGCTACGTGGCGAGACTGTTCTCACGAACAAGAAACAAAGCAGGAAGGACTGAGCAGTGCATATGGAAGAGCCTGGGAGAAGGGAAGAACGGGATGAAAGGGCTTAGCGGGAGGTGTCGTGCAAGGCGGGTCACGTGATTAGCGGGATCATAGAGAGCGGCCCTTTGTGCGTGATCTGCCCGTCGACCAGCCTGCTTGCCGGAAAGGGTAGCGGAAGCCTCTTTCGTGTGGGTCGGCCAGGCCACAAAAAAGGCTTATTGCAGGAGAGGGAGTGTGAGGAGAGAGACCTGCACAGGGATGAGGCCCTCGGGAAGAAAAAGAAAGAGGCTTAGCGAACAGAGGGATCATGAATAATGCCCTACCTGGCCTCTGCGTGCCTGGTGGACACCACGCCTGGCTTGGAGGAAGGAACGAGTGAGAAGCTGGCACTTCGTACCTCTGCGCGGGTAAGAATGATGGCGCGGCAAAGGGACTTCGTGTTTGGAGGGTGCACCGCTACAAGGATAGTGTGAAGACGCTCTCGTGGGAAGCTTTGTCAAAAATCATTGAACATGTAACTTCAAGTAGAAACGTAGAGTTGAAGAAGGTAACCTTAAACGCTTTTCAAAAAGTGCAAAGTGAAATACCCTTGAGGGAACACACCTTCAGTGAGCTTTTCTTTTATACGAACTCCTCAGATATCAGGGTTAAGACGGTGCTAGAAAAACGATGTCGATGGGGAGGAACAAAAGGGCTAACCAGCCATCGACTGCGGTGTGAGCTACTGCTCCAATTGGCCTGCAATAAAGACTTCTGCGAAATCCTGTGTCGAAGCGCCAAAATAGGTATGGGAAAGCTATGGGAAACCTTAGCTTTCGGCTCAGCAACAAGTTTTGCAAAGTACTAAAGTACTAATTCTTGGCCAGAAGGAAACTTCTCACCACATGTGTGGCGACTTTCATGTTCCAAGGTGCGCATAATGTTATTCGGCACTTGCAAAACTTTGGAAACTTAACCGCGCATACTTTCGCTTCTGAAACTGTAGAGTGCTATGTCTTTTATAGGTTCATAAGGCTTAGCGAGTGGTTTCTACCGCGCTCCAGAGACTAGCTCACTTGCCTAGTAATAGGGATATCTGCAGGCATATCTGCAGGTCAGCAGGAAGTGCTTTTGTTGAGCGACAGAACAGTAGTTGCTTCTGGAGTGATTGTTTTTTAAAAAATAACTGAAAAGAATACATGCTTGGAGTCTCCACTCTTATGAAAATACTTATGTAAGGACCATTTCAATCAGGCTGTTAACTGAAGATCACCACATGTGAGCTGTGCTCCTTTCAGTTGAGGGAAACCTCCTTTATCACGGATATTTTCGCGTGGTCCCTTAACTTACTTTAGGTGGTGTTTTATTTTATTAGGACCATCTTAGTATAGGTGGAGGAAGCTCGAATGTCGACGTAGCTTTAATCTGCACCAGCCCTTGTCCCATGAAGAGGCGCACTGTGGATATCCCGAAACTGGTCAGCGCCCTCCTATAAGGCTAGAACATAAATATATCTAAGCACAGACATTAAAACGCCAAGATGAAGAAGCGAAGCGTCACTCCTGGCATGTGGGCCACTTTTTGGTTCTTTAGCCACTCGATGCGGGCGGCTTCAGGTGAAGTCATTTTCTGTTTGCTGTTTGCCCCGTTTTATGTATTTTTTGGCGTAGACCATCACACTTATCATTTGCGATCGTCAGCGTTCTCTCTTCTTGATTTCTCTCAATCTGGTACTTGGCAAATGACAATTTTTTTTGCTGTATTCTACAGGCCGCGAGGGTGAGGGTTCGTTTTCTTTGGAAGTCCGGGCAGACTAAACGGCCTCTCCGAAATTGAGGGATCCAGGTAGAATTTACCGCGCTATGCCTTAAACAATGTCGCCAGCGAATCGCAGATTACTAAGTTATTCCCCATTAACTTCTGTCTGCAACTCTTCCTAGTGCATGTGTCCTTGCACATCCACTGAAAAAGGTGGTTAATAGTACTGAAGAAATGCCGTCTCGCTGCTTTGCACCTTTCCTAATTAGAATTTCACCACGTTTTCTACGTAGGATTATGGCGGCTATGGATCAGCTGTAGATATTTTCTAGTGGATTTAAATATGCCATTTATGCACCATGGTTCCTTATTGACTGTATGACCGCTGAGATTTAGGCTGAATGAGGTCGTTTCGCATCAGTGATGGCTATAAATAGAGGCCGCTTATATTGTGAGCATTAATTATTGTTCATTGAGAGGTCTGTTATTTATAGATGTTTGATCTTGCGATTAATCTATCTGCGGTTACCTTAGTAAATACCTTATAGTCCATGGACAGTAAGCTGATCGGTATGTAGTCTATGAAGTCCTGACTGCCGTCCACTTCTGATGGAACAAGTCAATGTTATAGCGTTCTTCCAAGGACCTGACACCCTCGAAGCCGTGAGGCATTTCGTACATAGGGTGGCTAGATTATCTGGAACAATCGCCTCCACCCCGTTCTTCAAGAGCTCGTCAGTCACCTGATCTTCACTCACTGCATTCCTGCCCCATTGTTTATCGTAAACCTCTCTTCCTGTTTTAGTGCCTATAAGCCTCACTGGAACAATAAGCCGGCAGCGACCATCCGATGTTGTGCAGAAAAATCTTCATTGACTGACGGCCACGTCTTCAATGATCTCGCCAAAGCGGAAAAATTCAATTGGCTCACTTCAGATTGTCCACATTTATTCGAAAACTTTAACAACCTCCCCTCGAAATTCTTGAATCATGTATGCACCATCTTGCGATTGGCGCGTTCTAAGCGCCTAACGTCTATTAGGAAATTGGAATCTAAACATTCAGTGCGTTTCTTTTTCTTCTTCGGCTTTCTTCCGAAGCAGATTCTCAACTGTTTTTACATTCTTTTGTTTTGAAATAAAACGTTAGCAGTAGTGGACTCTTCGTGTTTTGGTAAAGCAAGCGCAGTGAAGTCAACGCGGGTACGTGTGTTCAGGCTGTCTCTTAAATCCTGAGCAGCTTTGCTCTCTGTTTACTGAGCTTTGACAAGCCCACGTTAAGACAGCGTCGCTTGGCGCCTTTCGACTCGGAACTACCGCGCTGTCATTGTGCCTTTTGGTAGGAAAGCTACTTTGATATAACATCTTGAATAAGAGGGTTTCGCCTTTCATTCTCCGACAGCCCCCGCGAGAAATGTATTTAAAAACTCAGTGTTTTTTTTTCCAACTTCTTATTCTTTTTTTACGTCTTGTAAGAGACAAAAGTCATACAAGTGACTTTGTGCATCTCGTTTGCGGAAGAAACAAAAGGACTTCTCGCGAGGTGTCTGTGCCAACTGGAGCGCACATTTGTTCCTGCCATTCATTGAGATTTTGTTCAGTGCTACGCCTGTCGTCTTCCTTGCGAGACCGAAAATATTTTGACTGTTTTCCTTGGAGAGCTGCGCACATCTAGTCATTTGAATTCGTAGTTTACTTCTGAAAAAGAATACATTAGGCTCGGAAGCTATACGGCTCCGTCGGCAGTAGGATACGAAGCGACAGCTTATAAACGTGTCCGCTCAAGAGCAAAACCTACTAGATTTGACAGCCCGTCCAGGAGCTCTCTTTCATCCCGGAAAACAGAGTTGCTTTGAAAGCAGAAAATAAGTAAGCAGGTGTTGGCATACGTCTGACATTTGTTGGCGTACAGCTGACAGTTGTTGGCATACATCATTCATGCCGTGAATGATTGTCCACCATGTCAGCTTTGTAAGTTTTCTCCTAAGATTTATGATATTGTGGGCAAATATCAGTTCAAAAAACAAGTGAGGATGAATATTTTCGCCGCTCCTAATATTTCGAGCGTTTCCCACCAAGAAAGGTTAACTTTCAAGGAACCTCGGCGTCCAGAGAGATTCGCGAGCCATGCTATCAATCGACGAGTAACACATCTCAAGCAGCAGACACAACACCGTTTATTACTAGCTAACAAAGCCCTGGAACTGTGAAACAAAATAAATTCAACCACACTGAAGTCTAAAGAGAATGCAGCACTCAGACTAGTGCTACCCCGTGTTCAGCTCCTCAACGCTACAGCGGAGGAGTCATCGTGGCGGTTCTGACCACGCTATGCTACGCTTCGCTAGCCATGGTATAAGACATATTTCTGGCGCCGCAACTGCCCACACGCACGAGCTACAAGATAAAACTAATACCCGATATCTGTCGCAGGATGGGACCATAGCGCCAGCACGCTCACTGCTGCATACTCAAATATACATGGGCCGCCACGGTGGCTCAGTGGTTATGGTGCTCGGCTGCTGACCCGAAAGACGAGGGTTCCATCCCGGCCACGGCGGTCGAATTTCGATGGACGCGAAATTTTAGAGGCCCATGTGCTGTTCGATGTCAGTGCACGTTAAAGAACCGCAGGTGGTCGAAATTTCAGCACCCCTTCACTACGGCGTCTCTCATAGCCTGAGTCGCTTTGGGTTGTTAAACCCCATAAACCAACCAAATATACATGGGCTCGGTTTTAACAAACTAGGGGCTACACTCCAGCCTCCACGATACAAAAAATTGGCAGTGGCTGAGCTGGGCTATGCCAGGATATACGTAGCGAAAGCAAAAGCGATCGCAACGAGGAGGCAAGCGGTGTGACGTCATACCAAAAAGCGACGGCGACTCCGCGGCGAGGCGCGCGGTGTGACGTCATGCCAGATGTACTGTCTTCTTTCCTTTCGTAGGGTAATGCTTATGTTAAAGGTCGCTGGACTCACATTTAGAGTTGTAAAATATATAGAATATACGTAGGTAGGATCATGATGATGGTTTCAATTTAATGGAGCAAGGGCAGCTTTGACCAAAGACCGCTATGGGACTAGGGATGTCAGGGCAGGTTAAAGATCTTCAGGCTGTCGAAATTATTCTGGAGACCTCCACTATGGCTCCACCGCCACTATGGCTCAAAGAAACACGTCTTCTACGTCGACATTGCAGGCCTCTACCGCTCCAGGGGGGAATGGTACACGGCTGCAGTCATACACGAGGGTAAACAGGTGGACGGCCTCTCGTTCAGAGCGCCCAACTCAACGCATGCGGAGGAGGTGGCGATCGCCCTCGCAGCCTCCCATCCCGACTCTAAATTCATCCTCACAGACTCTCGCGGAGCCTGTCGTAACTTTGAGTTCGGTCGGATTACTCCACTCGCTCATCAAATTTTACACCGCAGTACTCGCGACGGCGATCCAACTCATCGCTCAATCATATGGGTCCCCAGCCACCAAGGCATGCCAGGTAACGAAGCCGCCCATGAGGCAGCCCGCGCACTCACTCACCGGGCACCAGGCGTCCCTTGGGAGGAGCTTAACCCAGATCACAGCCCTCTCCTTTCTTTTAAAGAAATTACTGAGCACTATCATGCCGAACACCGGCGATACCCAGTTCCTATGAATGGGCTGGGTAAAGCTGGCGAACGAATTCTCCTCAGGCTCTTTACAAACACCCTGCTGTGCCCGGCGGTTCTCATGCACTTTAATCCTTCTTTTGACGGCCGCTGCTCATTCTGTGGGGAGGTGGCCGACACCTTCCACATGGTTTGGGCATGCAGAAAAAAATCCTTCTCTCCCCCCAATCACCCCTTCCCCTACCCGAGAGGACTGGGAGGCGGCCCTGCTCAGCTGCCAGGAACTATCGGCCCAACAGGCCCTGGTTCGGCGGACTTGTGTAGCGGTCTCGACCAACGGGATCCCGGAGTGAGGGACTCCGCCTAGTATTGTAAGGGGTGAGACCCATTAGGGGCCTCTCCCCGAGCACCTCTCTGTAAATTACTAAATAAATGCTCTTCACCACCACCACCACTACGGCAGTTCTTTCTCTCTTTCTTCTTTCACTCCCACCTTCCTCTCTTCCCTTACGGCGCGGTTCAGGTGTCCACCGAGATCTGTGAGGCAGATACTGCGCCATTTCCTTTCCTCAAAAACCAGTTTACCAAAGAGAGAGAGAGAGAGAGAAAAAACTTTATTTACAAAGGAATTCGGGGCACGCCCCAGGGTCCCCGCACGACCCCACTTCACTCAAGTGTTTATGTTCCTGAGGTCCATAACACTGGCAGCACGGCCGGTGGCGATGGTCTCCACGGCCGGGTCCTCCGAGTGCAGCAGGGTCTCCCAGTCCTCCCAGGTCTTGAGGTTCTCTAGGTCCCGCGGGGGAGGGTCCGCCGGGCAGAGGGAAAGGATGTGGAGGGAAGAAGCGAAGGGTTCTGGGCATAGGGCGCAAGCAGGAGTGGGGAAGGAGGGATGATAGTGGGTTAGGGTAAGGGGCGCGGGGAGAGTATGTGTTTGTAATCTGCGCCAGAGTGTTGCGTGTCTGTTATCTAGGGAGGGGTGGGGCGGGGGGTAGAGCTGGCGAGAGGCTCTGTATGCCTGGGTCAGCTCACTGAATGAGTGCATGCGCTCCTTCGTGAATCCCCGATCCGAGGCCACCTGAGCCCGGTTTAAAGAACCTCGGGCTAAAAGGTTGGCGGCCTCGTTTCCGGGATTCTCTTTTATTGAAGGTAATGTGGACGGCCAATTTTACATGCATTGCACCCAAAGAAGCCGAGCACCAGAGCAGGGGAGAGCTTGTACCCATCGAAAATCTGGCTACCCGAGGGCCCTTTGAACTGAACTTCGCACATCCCGCATACAAGTCGATTTCCAAGCCCACTTGGCAGCGCTGCGGTCACAGGAGGGTATGTATGAGAACTCAAACTATCGAGAGCTTCGAGCTCTCCTAGCTCAGAGTAGTGTAGAGCAAAGGAGCAAAAACATGTGACATTTATTATAGGAATGAATTAGACATCGAAGTATAGGTGGTTTCATATTTTTTTTTAGGAAGATTAAGTTATTTTAGTACCAGTTTATCAATTGAAGGTCGCGTTTCGTCCGAGTAGCTACACTGTCGTATAAGGAGCAATTTTTCTCTTCCGCAGCAAAAAAAAAAAAACTAAATAGGAAGCTGCTGTCTGGGTCGACATCTTTTACAAGTGCAGCAAATTACACGAAATGCGCTCAACCTTTCTATACGGACTCGAGTTACGCTGTTTAGAAATTCTCATTAAATTTAAAAATGGGAGCCGCCTGGTCGCCGCTGGCTTTCAGACATGAAAGCAGATCATACAAGACTGCAGTTGCCTCTTTTTCCCTTCATAACCGTGTAAAAAAAAAAAAACGAGCCAGTGCAATAGAGAGTCAGTAATGCGAAGCTTTTAGCCCCGCGGTCCAGCACAGGTGCACTAAACCATCCCTCTATAGTGTCTAGAAGCTGGCATGAAAAAAAAATGTATCCATCGCTGTACCATATTTATACATTTCATGGATAAGAGCATAACCAGCACTCTCCTTTCATGACGAAACTGGATACCATCCGCCTGTATTATGCTCATGGGGGGCTGGAAAGCCCGCCCGAGATTTTCACGCTTCTTCTTGTTCAAATTCTTCTGTTCAAAGCCCAGTTTCCATTCGCTTCCATTCAACCAGCTCGCAGAGTGTATGTTGTGTCCTCTCTGAACGAATTACTACACGTGACTGCATGATATTTTTCTTCAGATAGCACACCTTTGGTACCGTGCACAGCTGTGGGACATGAAGTGAAAGGCTGGCTGTCTCAGTTGCTCACTTAAAGCATTCGGATTCGCAGCCCGTATATTAACTGCCTGACCGGCCTGCAGTTCTTTATAGGCAGGTGTAAAGGCAGTAAACAAAGCAAAAAATCTGCAGCAAATGCAGTAAGCAAAGTTAAAAAACCCGCACATGAACACTCGTATATTCAACATATAATCATTTAGAGCATTCGCGTGCTCAAGACATCTAGTCGCCAGACTTTCCACTTTCTTTTGTAGACTTCATTTGCATTGGCACTTGAGCTAACATTTATCATCCGGGACCACAAAGCGAGAGAAAGAAACAGGGAGGGAGCGAGATAAACATTGAAGCCGTGGTGGCAGCAACAGAAGAGTTGCAATCATATAGCACCACTCTTGCTTTGGTTGCGGGTTCGATACTGGCCGCGGCGGTCGAATTTTGAGGCGAAATTCTAGAGGCCCGTGTACTGTGCGATGTAAGCGCACGTTGAAGAACCCCAGGTGGTCGAAATTTCCAGAGCCCTCCACTACGGCGTCTCTCATAGCCTGAGTCGCTTTGGGACGTTAAACCCCCCTAAACTAAACATAACCAAACCTTGTTTTGGTTTCACCACTGCTTGTGTTTTTCCGACGTTAGCTTTTTGCCGTCGTGTCTACACTGCTTCCAGGGACAACTTCTAAGGAACCACGTGACCCCAAGCGGAGAAGAAAGGCCGTGCACCTGGGAAATTCCGCGTTTAAAAGATCCTTGAGAGCGCATGTGAAAGCACTGTGTGTAGGGAGGGAAGAATGTTTCCCCGCGTTCTTTCTTTCAGTCCTTGCAAGGCGGCAGTAAGGTGGTGCGTTTTTGGGCAACCAATGCGGAACGTTGGCACTTTATTCTTTGTTTGTCACGGTTACTCTTCCGTTTGGTGTTGCTGACAGGCTTCGAACGTTTCGGGTGGCTGATTCCTTGAGTACCTGCGGGCATTTCCTGTCTGCTGGCTGCCCAAAGACTTTACGGGAGGTTTCCTTGGACGGCGACGTTGTGAAGCAATTCTTGCATGGGCTTTTGTGGGTGTTAATGGACCCCACACAAAAGTACATGTTTAGCTTGACTTTTATAAACGTATATAAAGAATTAGTTTCAGAGAAGCTGTGCATGGAGACAGGTCTATACATTTCTGTACATTCAGTAGTACGGCAAGCCTTCGCCTTCACGCTCTGTGATCTTCAACGTACTGCTGCTCGGCGGCTGCTGGCGCGGAACCTGTACAGGAACCGCAACGAATTACATCGAACCGAACGCAGGGAACCGCAGTTCTTCAACGTACGTGGGGCGATGACATTCACATGGCGCCGGAGAAGGTTTATGGTTTACGGTTATGGGGTTTACCGTCCCAAAGCGATTAAGGCTATGGGGGACGCCGTAGTGGAGGGCTCCTGAGATTTTGACCGCCTAGGGTTCTTTAATGTGCACTCACATCGCACAGTACTTGAGCGTCTCGAATTTCGCCTGAAGCCGCGGCCGGAATCGAACCCGTGTCTTTCGGGTCAGCACCCGAGCGCCATAACCAGTGAGCCACCGCTGCGCCGGAGAAGAGACAGGGCGAAAATATTCATCTATCAGCAGCAGCCGGAGCACTTCCTGGCCTTCCGCGTGAATAACGCTCGTATTAGAGTTGACAGCCGTTGGAGGTGTAACTTACAGCCGCCGCAGATGGTCGCGTAAAATCTAAACTATACGCTCTTTTAATACAACTATGTCGGCTCCGCCATAAGGTAACACTCCAGAAACGAAGGTGGTCGTTCTCCTATAGTGGGTATGGGTGTTCATACGACTTCAAATGTATGCCTCATCCCTCCTTCCCTGGGCTTTTAAAGACATGGAAACAGGGGACATTCCTTTCTTAATCTTTCAACACACCTTTTACAACCAGTGCTGAAAATCCACCTGGGCCTCCTGGTCCGTATTGCGCAGGTTAGTCTAGCTCTGAACTCGAGCTGTCGAGCACAGCTTGCCTCGGATACTACACAGAAAGCAACCGATATAGCTGCTTTCAGGAACATAACTCTCCGGGCCGGTTGTTTCGCCTTTGGAGCTGTGCAAGCTTTACGCTGGTCGCAACTGCTCCGACGCAAGTGGTGTGGAAACAGCGCAGTTGCCGGATCTTTTCATTTTCTTGTTCGAGAGGCACGCTTCCGAGCGCAAGCGACCGATGTTCGCGCACTTAAACCCGGCTTCCGAACCGACTATATTCGACAGCCGTTTTACAATCGAGCGAGTTTTGAAACGCGCAGTAATTTTTTTTTTAAGTCGAGAACAGTGCAACGTTCCACACGAATGACGCCTCCGGCTTCGTAAGCTACCGACTGGTACAAGCGAAGTACATTTAAATAACAGCAATGGCCTTTAGGGCATGTCTACTCTTTTGAAACGTTATGGTTCGAAAACTTGCTTCTTTTCAGCCTGGCGTAGGACCAAGTTCCGGAGATTCAGAGTGTCAGCAAAAATGCCCGGAGTTACTTTTCGGTCGGAAAAAGGCAAAATGGCCGTTTTTAAAAGGGCTGTCAAAGGGGCACTCAATAGTGATGCAGAATTCCCGGGATGTTAAATCAAGCCGCTTCACACACATCCTCCAGCACGAATTTTTTAATGCGTTTTGGTTTGGTTTGGTTTATTGGGGTTTAACGTCTCAAAGCGACTCAGGCTCTTGAGAGACGCCGTAGTGGAGGTCTCCGGAATAATTTCGACCACCTGGGGTTCTTTAACGTGCACTGACATCGCACAGTGCACGGGCCTCTAGAATTTTGCCTCCATCGAAATTCAGCCATGCGGCCGGAATCGAACCCGCGTCTTTCGGTCCAGCAGCCGAGCGCCGTAACCACTGAGCCACCGCGGCGGCTTTAATCCGTGTTGTAAAAGCTGTGTTATCTGTAGTGAAAATTCGAATTTCAGCAACTTCGCGCCTACCCCTCTCCTCTCGTCACCGTTTGCACGCTCAAAGACCGGCGTTCCTCCACCGGCCCCGCAACGAACGCGCGTGGTAATTCCTTGAGAGGGAAAAGGGGGGAGGGGAGGAGCACTGGAGCTACACTGCTGACTGGTCGTGGCCATGGTAGCTGCGTGACGCCTGAAAAATCTAACCAACAGCTAGCTGTGAACCGAATTACGCAGGAGCGTGCGACGGAGCAGGCCGCGAGCATGAAAAAGCCTCCGGAAAATACTCGCCAACTTTGCCGCGTTATTGTGGGTTCTCTGATGCACACAAAATCTTATTATTTCGATTAGCTTTTCATGAAGAGAGTATGTAGAGAGCGAGCGACTTTAGGCACTCTACTACGAAGGTTCTTCACAGCGCCATTAAAGCATTGACCTACGATACATTTCAGCCAATGTCTCCACAACTAATAAGTGTCTGTCTAATCAACCGCAAATGAAGGTTAAAACGCTCCCCGACCCCTATATCAATGTTCTTGCCATTGCGTAGGTTCTGTGTTCATCCCTCCTGATGAGTAAGAAGGTGAGTTGTGCCGGACGCTTTCTGATGCGCAGCGGCGCATCGAAAAACAATAACAAAGTGAAAACTTGGGTGAAAAACCATTAAAGTGAAAAATACCTTAACAGAAGTTATCTCACTGAATTTATTCACAATTACGTGACAGTTCATTCCTTCACAGCAAGATCAAGAAATTTATATCATCATCATCATCATCATCACCCTGACTGCGCCCACTGCAGGACAA
The DNA here is from genome assembly GCF_055824585.1 of Amblyomma mixtum. Taxonomy (NCBI): domain Eukaryota; kingdom Metazoa; phylum Arthropoda; class Arachnida; order Ixodida; family Ixodidae; genus Amblyomma; species Amblyomma mixtum. Next base: position 59,024,667 of record NC_143012.1, read on the forward strand.
CTGCCTCTCCCACGTCTCTCCGACTAACCCTGTCCTGTGCAAGCCACGCCACCGTATCCCTGCAAACTTCCTAATCTGATCCACTCACCTAACTCTCTGCCGCCCTCTGTTGCATTTGCCTTCTCTAGGAATCTTCTCCGATACTCTTAACGATCATCGCTAATGGTGTAACGGTTATTCGCAGGCATTGGTCAAATATTTTAGGGGAATCCCCCAAGGTGGAGTAAATTTGTAATAAGGGAGTAATTACTCATTGGCATCCACCCAAGCGCAGCCATACGGCTACAAAGGAAAGCTATACAGCTTTCTCAGAAACTTCGTAGTTAAAGAAAAATTCGTCCTGCTCCGGGGTTCGAACCCGGGACCACCGCTACACCGGAGCCGTCGCTCTACCAACTGAGCTAACCGGGACGGCAAGCTTATGGTAGGGCGAGAGCGAATTGATCAATAACTCGAAGTGGGAACAGTGTTGGTCAAATATTTTAGGGGAATCCCCCAAGGTGGAGTAAATTTGTAATAAGGGAGTAATTACTCATTGGCATCCACCCAAGCGCAGCCATACGGCTACAAAGGAAAGCTATACAGCTTTCTCAGAAACTTCGTAGTTAAAGAAAAATTCGTCCTGGTCCGGGGTTCGAACCCGGGACCACCGCTACACCGAAGCAGTCGCTCTACCAACTGAGCTAACCGGGATTTTTTTTTTCTTTATTGTACTGAGCTAACCGGGACGGCAGGCTTATGGTAGGGCGAGAGCGAATTGATCAATAACTCGAAGTGGGAACAGTGTTGGTCAAATATTTTAGGGGAATCCCCCAAGGTGGAGTAAATTTGTAACTACGAAGTTTCTGAGAAAGGTGTATAGCTTTCCTTTGTAGCAGTATGGCTGCGCTTGGGTGGATGCCAATGAGTAATTACTCCCTTATTACAAATTTACTCCACCTTGGGGGATTCCCCTAAAATATTTGACCAACACTGTTCCCACTTCGAGTTTTTGATTAATTCGCTCTCGCCCTACCATAAGCTTGCCGTCCCGGTTAGCTCAGTTGGTAGAGCGACTGCTCCGGTGTAGCGGTGGTCCCGGGTTCGAACCCCGGACCAGGACGAATTTTTCCTTAACTACGAAGTTTCTGAGAAAGCTGTATAGCTTTCCTTTGTAGCCATATGGCTGCGCTTGGGTGGATGCCAATGAGTAATTACTCCCTTATTATTCGCAGGTAGAGTCAAGGGATTATATATTAATTTTTTCTTACTGTTAAGAATTTCCGGGTTTTGAATACTGCCGACAGTGTTTACAACCGCTGAATCTTCCATTCGAACCATTCAAACTACTGATCGGGCAGAAAAAATTATTACGTCAGTTTGCTTCCCGGGTGATCCTGTTCCCTCATTACAGAGCTCCGAGCCGGAGTAAGCCTGTAATTGTACAGACACGAACAGTCTGCCACGACACAACAGTCACAAGTGGAGTTTTTAGGCTCTTTAAACCAGAGCTAGAGTTCAACGCCTTTCCAGCCCCTCATTTATGGGCGCAAGATGTGATTACAACTCACCATATTGATTTGAGCAAAAAACAGTTTGCGCTTCTTTAACTTAACACTTGTACCTTAGTTCCTATGCCCTGGAGTTATTAGTTATCAATTAACCTAAGGCGTAATATTCATTTTCTTCAGTCATAATTTGGCGTCAAGGAGAACGATTTCAGTGCTTTGTGTTCTTCGACAAATTTATTTCATGTTCTCGTTTTCATGTTTATTCGTTCCAATGTCTTCTTCCATTGCAGCCTTTAGAAAGCAGGCACTTTATGCAAATTTATTGACGGGTTTTTCAACACCCCATAATACCTGCGTTATGTCATGAGAGGTTGTATTTGAAATTATTTATTAACTCTCTAAAATCGAACGGAAGCCACCGAGGTTATTTCGACGGCCAGCTTTTAAACAGAAATCTGAGGAGTCTATTCTTTTCCAAAAAGTAATTTATATCTCACGCGCCAGTTGCAAACAACAATCATACGCAAATGCATCGTTGCTATTAAAACAGTGCTGGCGAAATGTAATGCATGCGCTGTAAAGTTATCTACCGGAAAAGCATATTGCTAAAGAAAAATGGGCATGCGTAGTTAGATAGAAGAAAAGAAAGTGGTATTCTTTTAAACCAGAAAGCACTGTGGACACAAAAGCTCTTTCCTATACAGTGATTAATTTTGGATCGCTCCGATTAAAAATCATCGTTGCATTAACAGCAGATCTTGTGCGATGGAGCAAAACCCAAGGGATAGAAAATGTAGTTGTATTGCAAATTTCGTAACGTAGTGCTCACCGTTCAAACCGAGATCAAGGGCTGAGAGCACGAGGACTCTGAAAAAGGAAACAAAAAAACCCAGTCAACCATTCCTGGTATTGTATCTTCCAGATTGTTTTTGCAGTGCTGGTTTCTGTAGTCAGGCATGGGTCTGTAGTCAGGCAAGCTAAAAAGTAGATTAAATGGTGCGGATTCTGGCATGCATCCAAACGGCCGACAGAGCTTTATGGCCGGCTGTCAAGCTCGGGTTAGTATTCAGGCCACGCGAAAAACTTTGGCCCTCGAGCTGCATACGAAGCAAGAAATCCGTAGGGGTACAGTAAGCTGTACCGAAGTTTTTCCCAAACAACTGAAAAAGTAGCAAAAAAAACGCGTCTGAGAACTGAAAATGGGAGCTGTGGTACAACGCCGTTTCGAGACCAAGGCATAGCTGAAGTGGAAAGTTTGGTTAGTTGAGTGCAAGGGGTCGCCTCCTGGGCACTGCGCGCGAAATCTCTATGTGACTATTACACCCGGTGTTATCAGTAGCGCAGATGGCTTACACTGGTACTTGCTTTACAATTTTTTCTTCATGCCTAATCGGGCATTATGGCTCTGCTAGTTAGTGAAGCTTGTATAAAACCTTTTCACCCCAATATCTGTGCTGAACCTATGACTTGTTTGATGTACCGTTTAGGCAATCATCTTTAGAGCCCTAATAACATCAACGACGTCTTAATGGTTAACGGAGTTTAGACCACCTCTTAATTAAGTAATGTCGGGTTTCCGGCAGAACCGTTCAGTTTCACGTAATCTGTTGGTCTTAGGAAGAAAAATGCAAGGAGCCTGCTTCCTGTTTTCGAAAAAAAAGTAAAAGTTTTCTCAACTTTACGAGCATCCTTCTGGAAAATATTCGAAAAGCACATGAGCAATCTAATTTCGCACTAAGCTTGATATTTCTGAGGCACGCTTTCTTTTCAACTTGCCCTCACCGACACATCCTGTTTCACGAGTTTAACGCGCAGGCATTGCGTTCAGTCGAAGATACAAATTGCAGCATCTTTAAAAGCGAATGTGGATGTTAGCGCCTTCAAAATATATATAAAAAACATGTTCCTTTATAACAACCGGCATGTTCTAGTAGGCGCGGAATTATTCTAATACCAGAATTCAAGCCTCTAACGGTATGCTTTCTATGTTGTCAGGCAAGCATGGAAAAAAATGTAATGCATTCGATCCAATTTCTTGCAACGCTCACAGCAGGAACTAGTTTTGGGCGTTCAACTAGCGCATTACACCGGAGGACGTTTACAAGCTTTGCACGTGTAAATCAAAGCGATACGCGTACTCAATAGCCGTCTACCAGTTCTAACTTCAAAACATTGATAACGATCATTGGTAGCTTCCTACACGGCACGTCGCAGCTCCTTACGGCATGCTTGTCTGATTTCGGTAAAATATGCCCTTCGCCGGCATAACGAGGCGTTCCTCTTCGACTACCTCTGCTTTCATTGAGCTCGCAATCAGTGATCTCTTCCGCTGTAAAATCTTTTCCTTTGGAGTACTCCGGGACTTTTCAACGCTTTCTTCCAACGCTTGCCTTCAACAGCTCCTTGTTTTATTACTTCGTTTGCGCATCTCGTCATCTTTGCTGCGAGGAGCTTTCCTGGACCCAAATGAAGCTTGTTAGCGCTCATAAGGGTGTCCTCTTGAAGGCAGAGTCTTTCGAGTCCAAAACATCTGGTATTCGCGTGTGAACAGAGCGGAACCCTTTTCCGTAAACACGGCCACTTCGGAAGTGCGATCACTTCCAGGATACAAACATATACGGCGCTCCTCTCACAGAAGCCGACGTAGATGCCTTCTAGCATTTGCCTGTTCACGATGTGCACGAGGAGCCACAGCACAAACCTAAACCTAACTAGACCACCCACCTGCAGCTTTGGCTCAGAAAGGAGCGTCGTGCTGTGTTTATCGCGGTGAATTTTAGTGATTCAACTGCTTTGGGAGGACTAAGAAGAGTGGCTTGAACACTTCAGTCGTCTCCTTTTTTCAGATGATGCAGATTGCTGGGTACACAGGTTTCTTTCAACGTCTCATTTTTATTGGAGCCCGCTGGCTAGACTAAACAAATTGCTCTATATAACTCATCTTTATTGCAGCGCAGAGACAAGGGTAAATTTTTTTGGTGCCACCAAAAAAATTTACCCTTGTCACCAAAAAAATTCAGGGGGCACTTTGACGATCTAAAGTGCGCGACGCAAAAGTCTTTCCACGCTACTTTGGCTGCTACAGTTGATGCATCTGATGACTAACTAGTCATGACTGGTAATTGACTAGTTAGTCATGGCTAATTAGTTTACGAATAGTCATGATTGGTTAATGACTAACTAGTCATGACTGATTCCTTTACGACTGGTTAAAGACTAATTTGTCATGACTAATTACTTGATGACTGGTTAATGACTAGTTAGTTACTAGCTACGACTTCCACCAAATGTAACGGACAGATTGGTCGGACGGACGGAGTCAGGGCCGCGAGTATGACCATTAAAGGCCTTCGCCTCAATATTTTCTTACAACTTCGTTTCATATGAACTGCGTACACTAGCTGTCTAAAACCGATTAGGCCTGCCTTTTGTTCTAGGCATGGGTCTTCTGTGCTCTTTCTTACTACTCCATCTCAGACTCACTCCCGGAGTCAATTTCAGGAGCATCATGTTCCGACTCAGATCTTTTTTTATGGAAAGGGTGTTGCACGACATACCTTGCCTTAGAGTAAATTTTTAATCGTTCTCCTCCTAAGCTTTGTTAGACGCTAATATTGCTGTGAACAGTAATGCACGTCGACTTGCCACTTTCACTGAGAGTAAGAGCCAGTTTTACGGCGGCCATGTGCCCGCCGTACTCGTTGAATGGATAGGGTTACGAGTTCCTTTCCTGCATGTTCGAAAACAGAGTGTTGATCCATTGCACGACTAGTGTGAAAGAACTGAGCGTTCTTAATTGTGCGCACAGCCGTTCTCACAAATATTCCATATTTTTCCACTAGGTGGCTCTATTGAATTGTTGTCCCGAAAGAGCAGGACCAGACAAGCTACAGGACAAACGCTTGCCTGGTCCTCCTCTTTCGTGATTTCCCGCTGTGTTTTCTGTGTAACGATGCATTACCAACGTACCCAGGCCTATGAGCCTCCAAGGAAAGCATGTAGCAGTAAACGGCTGCAGAAAGAAAGAAGTCTGCATACCGACATTTAGACTTCACCAAGCTGGCCATTGTACTGCAGTAGCAGAAAGGAGAGATTTTAATTTTCAGAGTTGATTTAGCGCACAAAAAGCAGACACGTGAAGACAAGAAATACAGGAAAGAGCTCTTCGTCTTACACTTCCGCTTCCACTTGAAAGAAGTGGAAGAAGAAAGATGTATGCTGCCGAAGCGAGGACGGACACTAAAACGACAAAGAAGAAGGACAGCTGCATCGAACAGGAACGCTTCGCGCGTCTGGCAAAAGTATGGTTCCTGCTTCAAGGGCGAGGTGAAAACCCGACATTGGTCTAATCGTCAACGGGCGCAGTTTCCTAGCCCCCCCCCCCACCCCCCCCCCCCCGGTCTGAAAGATCACAGAATCGCCACACTTTGTCAATGGCATTGGCGAGAAGGAAGCATATTTGCCGCGCTGATTTTTCACGGCGCTCAAGAAGGGAAGTCCAGTGAAACTCATTCCCGAAGAGGACGGTGGCCGGCTGTCCCTGCTGGTGCTATTGACTCAGCCGAAGCTAGGTTACTAGAGCACATCTAAAGGGCAAACAATTTGTTAGGGGCCCTACAGCGTTTCCGTTTGGGAACCATCATTTCTGTACAGATCTTTTGACAGGAAACTGCCACTTCCTGCCATGCGTTCTGCCTCAACAGACAGAGCAGCAATGACTTCCCTGTCTCGATCTCTAATTAGAATATCCAGTTATCACACGTTATTTTCCACTAGCGATTAAAAAATGCCTGGAATTTGTTTTTGCTTTCTCCTCACTGAAGTAAGAATGACTTCGACAAATTGAGCTTGACAGTGGGAAACAATTTAGACTTTCAAGAAATTCCCTGTACTAGCCATTGATTTCGTGGTATAAGGCAACAAAATGCAAAAATGGAAAGCGCGGATTTATTACGCTGTGCTCATCTTCTCTTCCATCTGTGCACAATGTTTCGGCGACAAAAAAGTTGATCGACCTTGTTGACATAGTTCCGCAGGTTCTTTTCTACATCGTTACGCAGTGTCTAACTAGGCTAGTTTTTTTATACGTTTCGTTTACAAATTGAGTAAGCTTTTATGACCAAGAGCATATAATAAAGCTTTCTTCTTTAATAAAACCTTCCAAGCGTAAACTTACGTTGAGAAAACATTTCAGTTGTCTTCCGTCAGTCTTCCTTAAATACTTTGTCGGAGAGCCAAAACTTCAGACAGAGAGCAACAAGCGCCACAAGATCAACAACTAGAAAAAAAACATATAAAGGGGCATACATGCATTGCCAGCAATAAGAGTAAAGAACAGCAGTTTCGAGATTCTAAATTTATTTCCCTTGCAGCAACCCAGCCGATAGCCTTATTTCATGTCAGGTGGCACAAACCCCATCCCCAGTGTATGTGTCGTAGAAAACGTGATTCTCCGCCTGGAAAAGAAGCAAAAAGGGTGAAAAAATTCGAGAAGCTAAATGTCCTGGGAAAAACCAACCCCCGAGAAGGCGTTGGACAAAAATGAAAGTCAAAATGCAAAAAAAGGGGAGGCTCAGTGAACAAGGCAATAACGGAGCAGCGAAGAAGGAAAACGCACCAGAAAGGAACAGGAGGAAGGAATAAAAATAAAGTTCCGAAAAGAAAACTTTGAAGTCCTTTTTTTCCGAATCGCGAGGATTCGCGGCCGTTGTGAAAATGGGCTGCTGGAAAATGGGGATCGCGGCGCGTCCGGGAAGGGAGGAGGGTTGAAGGGGAAGTGTCCGCGCATGGTGCCGCTCGCAAATTAGGGACATAAATCAAGCGGGCGCTTGCTATCCCGGTTTCTATAGGCGTGAAGGGTAGCTGGTGCCAACGCTGCCTTCTCTGAAGACATGGTGTTGTATCGGATGGAGAGGAAAAAGAGAGAAGGCAGATGGAGAGGGCGGGAGGGGTAGTGGATAGTAGGCCTGCGCCGATGCGCAGCGATAAGTGGTGGGGTAAAAGAGTGCACTGCCCAGGCTAATAAGGACAGCGGATTAGAGGGAGCGAAAACTATGCACGGTAGTCTGGGTCAGTGTATGGCTTGGCAAAAGAAAGGGCTTGCGTTATAATTCACTGGGGCAGCCTGGAGCTCTCCGCAGTAGCATGTAACTTTCAGCTGTAGTGGAGTCGGCACGGAGGGCAGCTCGAAAAACAGCTTATTCATCTCTGGGTACACACTTTGCTTTTGTTCTGTTCAAGAACTAACGAACCATTCCACTCGTAAACTTCCAAACGCTTGTATAGCATGGCCAACATTTAGGTCTCGATCTCTGTGAGTCCTGCTGATTGAGTCAGGGGAAGCTCTCTAGCGAAATCTGGAAAGAACTTCGCCGGGAGGGGATGATGTTGTACCCCGGTTCCTCGACGCGTTCGACACAGGAACGACTCGACGGAGTACGGAGTAGCAAGTGCTGGATAGGGATGAAGAGGCGACTGCACAAGTTTATTTGCAATTTATACAACGTCAAGAACATATAAGATCCTCTCGGGCACGCTTGTTGCAGAGTTTCATAGAACTCACATACCCTTAAGTCCCTAGATAGAGGACGGCCTCAACAAAGAGGGAGTGGCCTGTCATGTTCACTTTCTGAGCCAAGTCTCACATCCTCGCGCTTATCGACACACCCCATCGCCACGTGTTAAGGCTGAGGGAGAAGAGGACATATAGGAAGTAGTGTTTGCTGCGGTAGATCAGCATCTGAGGTCTCATGGCTAGCTGGCTGGTGGTAGAGACGTGTAGCCGATACCTCCTCTTCATAACACGCGACGCGCAAGGCAAGCACGCCGGGGGTTAACCGCCGGAAATTGCTCCTCTGTCTGCGGACATGGTCAGGACGGATGTGGTCAGGATAAGGCACGTCAGCTTGCCGCTGCCGGGCTCGGCACGCCGAAGAGACACCTGACACGACGCTTTTTGTTTTCAAAGTTCGGTGCGACGTGCTATTGCGTTGAAAGGCCGCTGCAATGCGACGCGGCCAAATACGGTAACTGGAACCACATAGCACATGGATCCTCTCCAGGAGGTCCATTACTGAAGGCCTTGGGTCCTAGTCTTCCTCATACGGCGCACGGCAAAGATGCGCTGGCTGCTTCCAGAGGAGACTTGTTTTTGCCGCCACCACTGTGCCTACACCGGGAGTGGACGTTGTATGTTAAACCCACTTGGATGGAGGTCGAGATACGATCATAACAATGCTGTGAGGCTTTTCGACAACTGGGATGGCGGAGCCCTGCGCTGTATTTCAACATGGAAACAGGTGGTCAGGAACGGGGAACCCATGGCGATGTGGCGATAATAATCATGTGAAAACGTAGCGGAGGAAAGAAAAAAGTTCAAGATATGCAGTGGTGGCAGATCGTCGGAGCAAGGAAAAATGTAACAGCGAGGGGGCGCTCTATACGAGTGCCCAAAGTGACAGAATAGAACAAATAAGAAAAACCTTGCGCAAAAATGCCTGTGAAAAATTAGTGTAGCGCGAGTGGAACTTGTGCACTTGGGTTGAATAGACATCAGAGTTTAGTTGAGTAGAGTATGTGACAAACGCGGAGGTTAAGAAGAACGGCCAAATTCATGTCACGAATTAGATATTAGAAAAACATTAAAATGGCCGAGGGTGACGGAGGAGCACAGCTGCTTTATGCAATCTTGAGAGTAACGGGTACTGCGTGTTTTCATATAAGATGTTCTTAGTGTTTTCGTGCGTGATTATATATACCCGTCCTCTTCTCGTAGCGCTCAGTAAACATTTCTAAGCAATGATTCCTTCTATTTGACCAACCATAATGATGCTCAACCGCCAGTGGTTTCTCTGGTGACTCAAAGCAAAACAAATGATGCAAGAATAACTGAAGCCTCGGGAAAAGACTGCGTAAACACAAATATCAAAGCAATCCGACACATGTTCGCTCGTCGAGCTCATCACGAAGGCAGTGCATTCCGGGCGATCAGACAGGCAGGCGGGCGCAGAGAATAGCTCCGAGGGACTCGGAATGTCTGGACAGCCAAGGATCCTCGGCATAAGTAGATGCGCTACGACGACACAAATTGGGCTAGCCCTAAGGCGTTGGCTGCTTACGAGACTTCCTTGTTCCGGGGTTCTGGCCGTCTCCCGTTATCCCAGCCTGGGCGTCCGACAGAACAGAAATGAAATGGCCTCAGAAACAACTGCGGCAATGAGAGTCGTGGGTGGATCTCAGCTACTCGACTCCGGCACTGCTTGTTACTTGACAGGACAAGCAGAGATAGTTATCTTCAGGCGAATGCTTATTACGTGAACAGTAGGAAGTTCTCTAAGGCTGTGGTAAACAAGGCCCACTAGATTTCTTCAGCCAGCTGGAGAAGTTCTGTCGCTGTGGCGCACAGAAATAGCCTCATTTCTGGGATATAACGTGTAACAATGTTTCCTTGCTGAACAAGAAACGTCAAGAACCGATCTAGAAGCTGCACGAACCGGCTTCTACCAGACGGGTTATTAGGAGGCTACTTCACAGAAATCCACCCTGGTAGCTTAGTGACTGTGTCACTTGGCTGCTGAGCACAAGGACGCGGGTTCGAATCATGGCTGGTGCAGCCGCATTTTCAAACAGGGGAGATGTGTGCTTTGCGATGCCATTGTATGCTGAGGAGGTCGAGGGGTCTCAAATATACCACTGTGGCCTGTCTCAGCGCATGTACAGATTTTTCGCACTGAATTTTATGAACTACAACATAACATAACAGAGGTTGCCAACTGCAGCCCACAGCGCGCAGGGCTGCACATTTCTGTTTAGTTAACAAGAACAGCTTCAACAACTCTTTCTTTGTCTCTGAAAAACATTTTGTTCTTCATGATTGTGGGTAGAGCTTTACTTCCGACATCAGGTGTACCCGGCTATAATGAGCTTGTCACACTCACACAATATTATTTTAATTTTTTTTTCCAAAACAACACTCTGTATTCAATAGACATATCTTTAATTTTCTATTTTTCTCAGCGTTTTTAAGCTCTTTACTACGCACTGCTGTGAGCTATGATGGCTAACTAGCACAATGTATAACGAAGCACAACTTCCCTGAAATCGCTAGTTACTTTTTTTTTTATGTCGCCGGTAAATTGTAGGTTGTCTCCGACAGGCTAAAAAGTAAGGACCGTAATGATAAGGGAATAATAATAAGCATTAGGACAATGATGTCCGGCTAGCAGTATAAGAATATGCATCACCGATATCTAGTTATCATTAGGGCCCGGAAATTTAGGCACTAAAGAACCCCGAAATAGGCAGGCATCTAGGCTCTAAAAAATACTGAAATAGGCGCTGTAAATCAGAAATAGGCGTTTTGAATGATACTCTTTATTCATAAGTAAAAGATTTGCCAGTCCAGCACGGAGCGCACGTAGTCCTCAACTGAAGCAATAAAGCGCATTCTCAGGTTTTCGAACTTGAAGCTCCTTCGATTTCGCTAAGCATAGCTTTGTACTTTGAAAGGCTTCTTTCGACGTCACATGAAGTTAGTGGCGCGAACCTAAAACATGAGAGTTGATAAGGGCTCAGGCCTTCAGGTGATGTGGCTGTATCGTCTCCGCGTAGAAAGTCTGATTTGGGAAATTGTTTCTAGGCATCCATTTTTGTACCAATTGTTGCACCTTCGTAGAAACAGTAGCACCCTTTTCTTCCAGTCCCCGAAGTGCTGCTAGTACTTCTGCCACTACTTTCAATGATTCATCTATTCAGAGTCCAGCCTTTTCCAACTTTGTGATCCTTTCCGTCCATGATGAGTAGATTGCACTAATGTATGTCAGGCCTCTTTCCAAACTCGCCTCTTGCTACACTTCGAGAAAAACACTTCGTTACACTACGTTCTAAGTACTATTCGAGAAAAACGTTCGGCGAGACCCGCGCCTTTTGTGAGTGCATCAGCACTCGCCTTTCATCCTACTTAGACAGATGTCTCAAAATTGAAAAACAGCACCGAGGACCGAAATGCCGGATTTAGGCATAGATAGGCAAAAACTACGGTTAAATAGGTAGTATTTCCTAAAAAATGACAAAAAGGCAAAGTGCAAAAATCCCCCATTTAGGCATTTATAGGCATGTTTAGGCAAATGCCTAAAGTTCCGGGTCCTAGTTATCATCAACTCAACTCGCAGTTGGAGAAGAAAAGCAGCAGGCTCTAGTAAACACTTTCCTGTGCAGGTTAGAAATCCATAATGAATGCTCTGTAAGCTCCAGTAGCTCTGTGCACACAAATACCACCAAACGACTGAGAGTGCGAAATGATGTAAACAGGGCCCCAAGTTTGATCACCTTCATCAATGATCAGCGCACACGTCCTGTTCTAATGGCGTGTATTAATCAGCCTCTGCAGCAGCGAAAATGCCCTCCGCAGGAAACCAGCATAAAAGCTTGTTGTTTCCTAAGCGCTAAACCATTTATATTTTTAATTTTCATGTGCTTTTCATCTGCCACAGCACTGGTGCATCTCTTTCCCGCACACTCTGACGGTGGGCGCAAATTTGCTGCGACGAATGCGTGATATGGGAGAACAAATTATTTTAATTCATTCAGAATTTATTTCAGACAACGGAGAGGTTGTCCAGGGTGACGTGGCAAAAGGCGTACATTGCCTGACGCGGCCACGCCACCCGGATGACAGGCGACACCACTGGCTAAAAAAATCAAGAGCATTACATAATAGAACACACATTCATTATTTTTACACAATATATTAAGACATCCTTAGAAAACACTGGCTTTCGGAACACTGGAACAAATTAGGCCGTCTGCAAGCCAAACTTCTGATTTGGTATTTGCCGTGTGTCCCCCTTTAACAGCGCTAATACTCTGTCTGGGTTTTCAAGATAACGTGTACAGACGACATTACTGGCCGAAGTGAAATGAAATAAACAACCGCTGCCAATCTGGCTGTATTGCATGTCTGCATCCAATCCTGGGCGTAAATCTGTCAAATTCACCCGAAAGGCGAAGATTGCAGAAAACTCTATAGGCTGCGGGGTGGCGTTGAAGGAACACGCTATGCAAAAAGAAAGCTATTTCGAGGCAATCACGTGTACCGAAAAAACAAACACCGAAGCGTTGCAGAATAACCAAAACTATCTCAGGCGTGACGTTGACAGCAGACGCTGTTCTTGTTTGCGGTGAAAGCAGGAGGAAAAACTAGAAATAAATAACTCCTAAATTAGGGACACACAATATGGTTCAGTCCGAGCTCAACACGGCCAGGATCATTTATCAACTAGCACAGAGGCGTCATCTATCACTTTTGAAAACGTGTGCCGTGTCACGAATGGCAAAGATAAGGGGAGCGGAAAGAATGAGAAAAGGATGCTTCCTAGCTGGCTGAGTGCCCGGGGTGCAAATACTCAGTCATGACGAGGAAAACAACAGCAAAACGTTGAGGCAGCGTATGAGTATCGAGCGTTTGCAATATCGGACGAATATTGTCTCAGTAGCCATCGTCGCTATATCCGGTAAAAATGTTTCGCTGTATCCGGATATCTACTTTCTTGAATGGCAACGTATACAGCGCAAGAAGACAAATCGTTTGGCGCCACTTCGAATGTCCTACATCAATTAGTTTGACCGTAATGCACGTTTGAAATTTAAAGAAATCACGGTTTGGGGAAACAAAGGTCATCGGTACGAAACCCTATGATTGCTATGCTTTTATTCCACCAGCAGTTTTATGGTCCGTAATGCGCTGAATCGTCTGATACACTCCGAACATTCTACGCTAATTAGGTGGTCCACAATATGTGTACCAATGGTACCACTCACCGGTCCTACTTGAAGGACCTTGTGTTTCATACTAACGCGACCTTGAGTAATGCGAGTATCGGAGCTGACGCTCTAAAAAGATAGTTGACACTGCAACCGGCGCGCGCAATGTATCCAGCGTTGCAGAATCTCCGCCTCCTCCTGTGGACATTCCTGTCTGACCGGCTGGAACAGGACGGAGAAGCGCTCTTTCTGCAGCGCTGGCACACGCGCTTCTTTGTAGTGCGGGGAGGCAGGCTGAGAGTGCCAGCCTTGCTGTACTAGCCTCCTTTTCAGTGCATTTTGATGTATTGGTTTGTTCCTTTTTTTGCGTAAGGCTCCTTTGTTTTCAAAGTGCCTTTAGTGCCCCTTTTTGTCTGTATGTGTGGTACTACACATGGTGGCTATTGTCATGCCACCCACTGTGCCATTAATGGCTCCTTATTTATAGTGGGATATCCTCCCGCCCATCAGTGGCAATTGTATTGACCCGTAAGCCACGGGCATGGTGCACTAAATAGGTACATCTTGTGAATATTTGTACGGAGCCGGCTCCCTTGTGTGTATATGCACTGATTATGTATTCTTGAGTACCGCTTGTACACAATAAATTTCTCTTTGTGCAGCCAAGGTACGAGGAGGATTTTTATATGAACTCAGCGTCCACGCGTCGGACATTTCTGACTCAAACTATCGTAACTTCCCTTATATGGGTAGAATTGTAGAAGAGAATTGGCAGTGGCTTAACTCTGGTTAAGCCTGGATATACAAGCGAAATGCTGCAGTTATGCCTTGTTTGACGTCATGGCTGTCGCAGTTCGCGCACAATGCACTGGGAGCACCGCGATAATGGTGTAGGCAAGCGCGTTATATAGCCCTTCTTGCGCATGCGTATTAACTGTGGTAAACGGGTAAACACGCGGCTGCAACGAAAAGTCGAACGGTGGCGAGGAGACGAGCGCGCAGTAGTAGCGGTGGTGAAGAGGCGGCGCACATGCGCAGTAGCGCGCGGCTGCGCCGAAAGGTGAGGCGGTGGAGTCGGCGGCGGCTGCGGCCACCTTCGCCGCGCGTGACGTCACTCGGTTTCGCGCATGCGCAGCTGTGGCAAATCTTGGCTTCGACGACTCACGCGAAGTGCGGCTGTGGTGCGGGTAGTGAAGCTTCTCGCGTCAAAAACGAATTCAGCGGCTGAGTTGACATTCACCAAAGCTTAGGTGGACTGCATGCGGTAAAATATTAAGCACTGAAAGAGCAAAGCGTGAAAAAAAGTATAAGAAGTCACTGCAAAGAAAAAAGACGAAGACTGAAGCGCGGAAAACCAACACCTCTGTTGGCAAAACGAATGAAGCGAGTTTGGTGATGAGTACCAGAAGTGAACCAAGTTGCGAAAACAAATAAGTACAATCGCAGCATAAAAAAACGAAAACAGAGCTTTCGATAACTTTATAATCAGGAATGCTGGTAATAAATATATTAATATAAAAGGCGGAGGCATTACCCAGAAAACAAACACGAGGTTTAAACCAAAACAAACCAGCCGTCAGCGGCGAATATAAAATAAAAAGCGCCAGTAAATTGTGCTCAGCGGTATCAATAAAAAAATAGCAAAAGTGTGAAAGAACACTACAATAAAAACGTACAATGGCAGAAGAAAGCAGAGGAAATCAGGCAGGAGCAGATGTGACCGACAGGCCGCGGAAAAAGATCGCCATCACCGTCCTCATAATCGGGTGTTCGTGCGCTGTCATTTGCGGCCATTTCCGCACACAGGGATTTCGGAAGAAACCGGGCGATCTGCTCTTGGATGTCATTTCACGACTTGGCTTTGGGGCCGACCGTTGTCTGCTTTCGCTATACTGTATATGGCTTCTAATTATTGATACCGGTCCCATTACCACCTTTTTGTGTCGAGTATTTTCCTCTCGGACTTTCTCCGCGTCGTTTTCTTCTATTTCTCTGTTTACCGGCTATCAATTGCTATCCCGTGCTCAAAGGCCACGTATTGTAGCCGGAGAATCTTCGCAAAAATTTCCGACGCTTGAGGAAACTTTTTGAACCTTATTATCGCTCAATAACTAAGCCATTAAAAAGCTTTGTGAAAGTTGTGGACATTTAATTGTACTATTAGGCAGTTTTCCCCTATTATTGCACTAGTGTCCACCTAAGACTTGTCCCCCAGGAGGGATATGAGCAGTAACCTGGACGGTTTATGCGTCACCATCGCAGCCACAGCACACCTGAACTCTCCGCGGATTTAATTGACCGAACTCCTGAGAGGGTGAAGAAGTTTGCTTGTAGTTTGGTTTTATGTGGTTTAATTTACCAAAGCGACTTACGCTGTAAGGAACGCTGTAGTGGAGGGTTCCGGATAATTGCGGCCACATGAGGTTCTTTAACGTGCGCTGACATCGCACAGTACACGGGCCTCTAGGATTTCGCCTCAATCGAAATACGACCGCCTCGGCAGAGATCGAACCCGCCTCTTTCGGGTCAGCAGACGAGCACCATAACCACTACACCTTTACACATTTGTTGCCTTCTTAGCTATAGCGGGGCAACAACTTCCCATACTCCTTCGGCTTCCGCAAACGTATGAGCCTAGATGTGTGACCTAGCATAAGTGACACTATTTTCTCCTTTATTGCTTTTATTTATCTTAAGTTTCCCATCGCGTTGCGATCCCTGCCTTTACGGTAAAAAGAAGTGGTAGCACCTTTAGCTCACACAGCCTTTCTCTGGTTATGGCAGTTTAGTAAACTTTTATTTTTTTTTACTAGCCATACATCTCTCGATAAATTAGCGCCCTCGAGACTGAAATTGACGTTTTTTTTTCCCCCCGCCCGACACCGATGCAATCTTGTCGAAAGGCTATCTTTTACTCTTCGTTATCACCCTTTCTTGCCATGACCGAAAGGATACACGCACTCACAGACAGCCATGAAAGAAAATTTAGGTGACAAAAGCAAACGCACCAAAAGACCAAAGGGAACTTTCGCCTGAGCTGAAACTAGTAATTTACCTTACCCACCCTTTTCTCCCTCTCTCTCTCAGAGACGCAGATTCTTCTGATAGACTTGCCTCCGCACTTCGCTTCTGCCATAGCCGCGGTTGCCTGGAGCCTTTACCGCCTTTTTTCCCGGTCTTTTCACCGTTGCGTCCCTAAATTACCCCCTCTTGTTTCTTAGCAAAAGAGGAAACAAGGGAAAAAAAGGGAGGGGTAGGAAGCGGACAAGGCACGGCGCATTTTTTCTCTTGATGAAATGTTTTTTTTTCTTTTCGTCTCATCATCGACAAAAACGCGGAAAATACGCCCCATTCCGACGGAAAGCAAATAATCTCACATTTGCGACACGCTGTTTGTTTCTTTTTTTTTGCCCTTCCCTCCCTCCGTTTTCCTTTCCCGGCGAAACAAAGTTTGGTCCCCAGAATGCCGTCACGAGGCGACAACGAGGAAACACATGCTTCGCACTGTGATTTTGTCTCGGGAAGCCTTTTAACTTTTTTTTTTACTTTACTCGGTCCGCACAGGCAGTGTGGCGTATTTATTTTTATGTGGAGCTTCATTTATTCTTTTTTTTTGGCCGCAGCTCAGATCTACTCGCAACCCAGGTTCCTCATGTACACGACTTGGTCGAAAATGTCGTCACGTTCACAGGAGTCGTTTTCAGTTCCTTGATTGCGCAGCTATTTCTTACAACTTTCAGCTGTCTTCGTCTCCACCGCTTTTTTCCGCATGATGACTCAGATATGAATGGTTTTTGAGTAATTCACAAATTAGCATGAAATGGCAGGATCGACCGCGAGCGTTTCAGAGGAAGGGAACGTGGTGTAGCGCAGGTTTCGAGAACAAAGGAAATGGCGACACGTTGGATTAACTCAAAAAAGAAAGAGAGTGAGAAGAGAATGCAGGGATATAAAGCAGCCGAGCGCGGAGTGAAAAATTGCAAATTGCCTGATTAGAGGGGCTGGTGAAAGGAAGCATTATAACTTTGACACAATGCTTCGAACCTGTACGACTGCACATTTCGCCGGAAAGTTTGCAACAATTTCATTTTGCATTCGAACAGCGACCGACAGATGTTAGGAAAGAGAACGGGAACTCGATGCGGTATTCTAACAGTTTCCGTCCTGGCTGTGCAATCGTGGATAATCCTCCCAGAAGAACCTTGCGTGACTTGTCTTAGTCCGCTTAAAAGCACGGGATGCGGAAACCCACTCTGGTTCCTCCCTGCGTCGACAGTTCCTTGTTCACTCGATCACAGCGGATGCTTTTTCTTTGTGAGGAACGAACACTGAATGTAACGCCTCTTATATGTGCCCTGGTTGTTAGCTGCCAAGCCGCACTCTAAACTTTATCAAAGTTCTCTATTTGGTGCCAACAAAGGGTAATATTGAAGCAAATTTAAGATTAAAGTCTTGCGATGCACTTGTTTTACTTCGCCAAATTCACGGCTTGGTTGCTTTAGGCGTCGCCATGACGGCCGTATCTCATCAGATAAGTGAACGGCTACATCGGTGACCACAAAGAATCCTTTAGGAACCGCACTCCAGAAGTTAAACGCGTACATTGGCGGTAAATAATGCTCTTGTTTCACGATACGCGATGTCACTGTTGTTGAGTTACGCAACCACGGGCAGAAGGTCAGCCAGAGTGCAAACTTCAGAAAGTATCCCCCCCCCCTTCTTAGCCACAGCGGCCGTTCTTTTACGTCACAACTGACTGCACTCCGGGTCTGGTTGCCCGGCAGTGATCAGGTTACGAGAAGCCACATCAACCCCTGGAATCAATACAGATAGCCTCTTAGGTGTACACGAGACGGCTGAAAGGGACGTGACGCAATGGGCTGAGGGAAGCTTTCTCAGCCTCCTGGCCCTCTCCGGCCTGCCTTTGGATGCCGTGGAGAGCATTGTTAAGCCGTCGCATAGGAGTGGTGACAGTGGTCGAAAGACAGATTCGTGTGTGCCAAGCTATTCACTAGATTAGTTTCTATGCCAGCGCAGACGCCTGACTGCCTCCGCGATCCATCTTTCAGACACCCAAAGAAAGTTCGTGCTGACAGGGCGCTCTTGACCACGACGCTGCAGTTCTAAGCACAAGAATGTGATGAGGCTACCGAGTTATACCGAGGCAAATGCCAGTCATTGCAGAGAAAATCTAATAGTCGTAATTAAGATTAAGCACGTGTGAGAAGTACAGCCACCACAATAAACGTCATCAAGTGTAGTATTCCGGCACCAGAAGGAATTTCAGGAAGAAGCTACATTCCTATCGCACCTCAACCGCGTTCCTGGTCACGAGCGAAGTGATGGGGACTTGAGAGTACAACTTAACGTTCTACGCCTTCAACAATGTTTTAGGCTTTTTTTATATAGTAGATCTTTTTTACAGGCATTCTACTATAAAAATTATTGGCACAACATCACGTCTAAGCGTTGCTGTCAACGGAAGCCTTTTTAGAACCATTAGGACCTCGGGAACTGTGCTTGCAATATTAATGCGTCGTGTATTTGCACCGCGTAAGACCCAGAGGTCATCAGGACGCGTTACCTTACGCAGTGCTAGTAAGAACTCGAATGGACTTTAACTTCTTTTGAAGAGCAAGGTTCCGGGCTAGTTGGCAATGCATTTAAAGGAAGAAACAGCGCGACGAAACACGGACAAACGAAGAAACGACACACACACGAGCGCTGACTCACAACTGAAAGTTTATTCTGGTGGAAAGACCCTTAAACAGAAAACATGAGGGGGTGGCTAACAGGGCTGCTCCAGCGATAACCGCCAATCAGTGAGGTCGCGTCACAAGATGACACAAAAACACAACAGAGAACTAAAGAGCGTTATAAGAGATAAAAAGACGGTGTAAAGGGCCGCGCAACGGTAGTCAGGTAGGTAACATTAACAAAAACTATGAAAAAGTGTCCAAAAGTGCGGGTAAAGGTGAAAACTATGAAGGACACAGATGAAAATTATACAGGTGGAAACACACAAATATAAAAATGTAAAATATACAATGCAACATATTATTTTGCGAGCTCGCTTTGAAGCTGCACTTATTAGGCGAGCTAGATTCATATCCGCATTTCCACTTGCCCGTTCCTTATTTTTTGTGCATTTTTTTGCCTAGTGACCACTACAGTTACAGTGTTCATGTGTCTACAGACGTGCAGCAGCCGTACTCGGCTGCTCCTTTTTTTTTTTTTTGCAAATGGAACAAAAAATAACCACAAAGTACCCGTTTGGTACGTCTTGGCGCCAGCAGCAGTCTCTGTCGGCGAGCAGCTCCCGTACCGTTGCCTCGTGCTGCGAAGCGGCTCGTCGCTTAAAGCTGCCGGAGATGAACTATAACTCGAGTCTCTGTGTTGTATGTGTATTGTTTTGATATCTGCGTCCCATAGCGAAACAACGTATTCGCGGCCTTGGCGTGGTGCCCGTTCGCTCACATTGTACGTGTATGAAGTTGGGCTACCGAGACTAACCCGAAGAAATTTTGGTTAAAAGACTTCAGGGTAGACCCGCCAGCGTTCCAGACGGATGTTGTCTGGGTAAGGGCCGTCTTGTGGAAAATGCAGGAAAAACTATAGTCTCAGTCTTCTAACTGCATATTTTTCCAAACTTTAGTTGTTAATATTTTAGCGTTAATAATCTTACCTTGGTATATATAGCCCAGGAAAGCGTTTAAATGGCTTAAGTTACTTCGAATGAAGTATGTAACATTTTGTCGGGAATAGAACGCAGTGTACTGTTTTTATTTAATAAATTGAAGTTCTTTCTTTGTTTCACAGAGAAGAAGCTACGACAAAAATCGAAAGTAAATATTCGAGTATTTCAACCGATCACAATGAGAACGATAACGCATATCACTCCGGACAACAAAAAAAAACATTCGACTAGGCACTTCTCTACTTTAACGATAGTTCAGTTCGAGCAAACTTCTGGAAATGCACTTCGAGCACTGTTTTCATACACTCTAAGAGCACATGAGATGTGAGCATGCATGCAGTAACATTGCAACTTGTTTGCGGCTAAACGTGTTTTGATATTCTGCGGAAGTGCCCACCTCACTGCTTGAAACGTGAGACACAGTGTCGGAGCGATTCCGCATTGTTTGTTATGGCCAGGAGATTGCTTTAAGTTTTTTGTTTCACTTCTGCGTCAGCTGCATTCCAAAATTTTTTAGCTGAATGGTGTCGTACAGCGTTTTATGCAATATTAGGAGAATTCCTTGCAAATTAAATCTCTTGTCACGCATTGTAACTAAATTATGTTGCATAAATATACCGGGTGTTTCAGGGAAGACCAAAAATATTTTTAAAAATGGGCTCTTCGGGATAAAATTATGGCTTTTGCGGCATAGTATTACCAGTGTTGGCGGACACCGGAAAGCTGGTGAATTCTCTTAAGTAGTAAACTTGTTTACTATTTTTAAATGGTTAACTTTTTAACTTATCCAGTTAGACGCCTAGCTGCAATTAGAGACTCGTAGCCGGCCTTTATTTAAAGCCATATCAGTTTTTAAAATTTCGAAAACGCTATTATCCTCGCCTCTGTGGCTCGACAAAGCTTAGCTACATCGTGCCAAAAGTGCATGCGCTTTCGAAAAGCACGCTGTTGTTATTCTTGGTGTCCTCTAAATAATGGCGCTTATCCACTGCGGGGGATTGGCCAAGACACAGGTGGCAACTGATAGGTACTCAAAATGTTAAACAAATAAATAAATGCGCAAAAAAATGTAATTTATGCAAACAAAGCAACCTCCAGCTTCAGCACGTGCATGGGCTTTAGACAGCAGGCGGTGCTCAGGACAAAAAAAAAACAACAAAAAGAAAACTTAGGACGAAAGCATCACCGAGAGTGAGGAAAAACAAATAACTGTAGACAGGCGCGACAAAAGAGAGGGATCGAAATCCACCGTGCTAAGGTTGACGTTTTTTTTCTTCCCCAGAAGGGAGGATAAGGAGCTACGGGAAAGGGGAGAACGTAGGAGAGGTAGAAAAAGTGCACGCAAGGCGTATAAACACAGCGGTTGTTCTATCTCGACGTATCAGGGACCAAACAGCTGCCGCTACCCTATGACGTGAGACGGCTGTAACGTTTTACAACGCGGCCGCGGTTTTATTATTAACGCCCTGTGCGTTTATTCTTGTTGTGTTGGTCTGTTGGCAGCCCTGAACGCCGTCGCGTGCTTTTATTTTCTTGTCAGGTTAGATCGACGCCGGTCGGTAAAGGTCGCCTAGGTGTTCGATAGGAGAGGATAACGCGGACAAAAACTGGACCCTGTTTTTACTCTGCTGTGTTTTCTATTGTCGTGGCAGGTTTCACAGGTTGTCTTTTGTCTTTGTTTCGTAATACAACTGAAAAAAAAAAAAAAGAAAAACTGCTCACGACCGCACCTCAAGTAAGAGGCGCGGAGGAAATTCTTAGCTCGTTAATTTTCTTTTTTTTTTTAAAGCCGTGGCTCTAAATGCTACGAACCGTTTTATCTTTGGTATTGTTTCCTTTCAGTCAGGCTGCATGACTCGTCTCTTGTTCCATCTCGTTGTAAGTCGCGTCTGACGGATTTTTGAATAATATTGAACGCTTCTTGCGCGCTTGACGTCGCTAGAAATCCACCGAATTGATTGATTCTTATAATGAAATCCTACATTATGTGAACAAATTGCTTTCATAAATGGTTCCTGGCTCAAAAAGGCTTTTGTCCAGAATTGTTGGGTATGGTTTACCGCTTTGCGCTACTTAGTTTATCCAGCAATTAGTATAACAGTTTTAATATGCAAGGCCGCAATGACAGATTCACTGGAAATGGTCAGGGTGATAGCGACGGAAGTCACCGGGCACTGAAGCAATCGGCAGCAAACATTTTTGTTTAGTTGTTAATATTTAAATCCATGCGGGACTATTTTGCTGTTCACTAAACATGGCTAAACGTAAACAGGCTTTCTCAAATCTTCGCTTTCCTATGAAGCACTAAGTAGTTTTACCAGAGCAATGCCTACCTTGTATTACAGAGTGAACGCTGCACTTCATGTTTATTTCTTCATCCAAGTGCACTTATGTGCGTCTGAAAGGAACGATAGCAGGCACCGCTCTGTGGTTGGAAAAGTTCTTGACGCATTCAATGAACGCGTCTATTGATAATGGACCTAGTGGCCTTTGAACGAATCCATGAGAGGCGCGTTCGTACAATTGTGAGTAGGAAGTGCCGTTTACAATGCGGAGTTATTCTGTTATTTCCCAGCCTCCTTACCGACTAATGGCCACACATTTCAGTTGCTTTTGTTTTCAACGTTTCTGTCCTGTCATGTCTATTTTTAATTCTAGGCGCATTGGGCAAAACGCGAGAGAATGCAGTGGAAGGGACAATTCAGATTCCATTCTTATCTTCCAGAAGACTTGTGCGCAAAGAAAGAAATGGTCGTTACAGAGAAGCGCCTCTCTTCAAAATAACAATAAATTCGGTCGTCGCCTACGCGAAAACTTCCTCTCGTCTTTAAATTACTTTTGCCAACACCCGTTTTTTCTCCCACTGGGAAGAGACCAAAGGTTTTGATTTTGATGACCGGCCGTTTTCGGGAGTGGAGAAAAGAAAGGCATAAATAGTGAAAACAAATTCTGGCAAATTCTTACAGCCACGATGAACGAATAAATGGCCCTGGCTCCAAAGCAAAGCGGGGAAGAAAAGGAAGTTCCGAATAGCTTCGCTGGCATGAGCGGCGGACAGGAAGTTCGCGTCCAAAAAGCCAAGTGCCCGGCTGACTGCTTCCGTCGTCTGCACCCTACGCAACACCATTTTCTATACTCGTTTTTCTTCTTCCCTTTCCCGTCTTCTGATTGGCTATTCGAGGCACGAGCAAATGCATCGCGCCGCTCCATAGACCACTGCCTCACCGACGACGCTACTCAGAAGTGCAGCGGCCGAGCCCACTTCCTCACATCGCTGGCTGGCTGCATTCAACGCGATGGTCAGAGAAAGAAGTGACCGTGCGGGAAGAAGGGGAAATGAAAGACGGAAGAGAGGGAAGACGGGATGGAAGGAAGGTTAAGTCCTCCCCACCATCGTAGCCTTGTACGGGTCCCTGGCACGATTCGCCCATTGCTCGCCGGGGCAGTTTCGTTCGCCTCCTCCGTAGTACACACGCGTAATCTGCTGCGTTTAGGCCCGCCAGCCATTACGCTAATGGTTCGAAAGGGAACGGAGGAAGGCGGGGAGAAATGGGGAGGTTAGGGAAAGGGAAAGCGGGTGGAGAGGGAAAGAGATGACACGCTCCGTTGCAGTAGCGGACGTGGAGATCATATAAAGGCTGGCGCAAAACAGAAGGGGAGTGCATGGCGGCGATGTTGTTGGTTCGCCTATGTGTGTCGATGTCGTGTGCGCATCGTGACGCTAGAGGGAGCCAGCTGACCTACGAAGTCGTCGACTGTGGGCCGCTCTCACCGCGCGCCGCCTGCGCGAGCGGGCCTCTATTTGTCGTCCGCTAAACGGCTTGCACTGACTGTTTGGCATCTGTGTTTAGCGCTGCTGTGGGTCGCCGTATTTTTCTTTGCCAGTGTAAGTGTCTGCTTGGAGATGGGGAGGGGGAGAGTTGCTCCCGCTTCTGAAGAAGACTGGGCGCCCGAATTCCTGTTGTGCCTGGTGGTGCGTTTTCTGGCTGTATTCTTTGTCTCCTAGTGGAAAGGTCGATGAGCACATCCGCGCGACCAAACGCCCACATAAGCGAAAATGAGGTCAGTGAAAACAATTGCAATTGAAGAAATCATTGCCAGCCTCGGTAATTTCGTTCAGCGGTCTTACTGAAAAAAAAAACTGCCAGATGTTCTGACTGCTTTTCTACAACGCAAAATGTAGCTCACACACCGCCTTTTTTTTTTTCCATGGGTGCAGCCACTCTCGTTCCCTTCTATACTTGTACACACAGCCAGGTATATCCTATTATCCAAAGCGAACTTGATAGCCCATACCTCGTACTGGCTGTGGCTTATAGTGTAATGTGACAAGTACTTCACATATGCGCGATGCGCAAATTGATAAACGTCCTTCTTATTCGCCCACTATACTTTGCCACTTCTTGTGGCGCTTAAGTAGAAGCAGCAGCTCGTCTAATTTTTCAGTGGGAGCCGGATACCTTTAACTACGCCAGTCAAGGCGCCCTCCCATACTGCTTGTTCCCCGGCATTGTTCCCCGTTAGATGACGTCGGTTTAATGATGATTTCGAATAGAAAAGTAAGGTGGAAAGGAGAATGGCGTTGCATCGAGCACCGCGTCATGGGTCCGTGGCGCCCTCTGTGCGCAGGGGTTCGAATTAGCTCTTGTCGCATTCGCGTTGTAAATTTGTGATGCCCTTGCTGCGCAGCTGTGCGAACTATGCGTAAGTCGCTCCTGCGGGGCAATGCTGCTCATAGCCTGAAGGATAAACAAGTATAACCGCTTTTCTGTATTTGCAGAACTTAACAGTGATGGAGCAGTTCAGAATAAGGTGCAGGGAGATGTAGGAATCTGATTTAGTTCATAAAAAGAAACAAAAATTGTTCACAACCTCGAAATAGAAAACTTTACTTTGCGTCTGTTTTTTCACTTGAGGAGACACTTCAGCTGTGTCCCGCGTGAAATGTAATTTCGAAAGCTCTAGTTTTATGGAACCCGAGGTACTCCATATGTTTTCGCGGAATAAGCGGTGCTAAATCTCACCATGGTGATACTCTATAAGGATTTACACTGTGATCTGCTCTAGTCCCCAATAAATGTTCTTGCAAACATCCCAGACTGCACTGAAATTGTAGTATAGGCTTATGATCCAAGAGCATTTTTTGGGGGTCAAGTTGGAAGCTTTTGCCCGATGCAAATATATGCCCGTGTTGACTACAATAAAGTGAATAAACTCCATTTGCATGCACTCATGCAGTAATAATTGGGCTGGTTGGTATCTGGCTAAAAACGTGGAACAACTCGAAGACAGGACGTCAGAAAGAAGTCAGCTTTTATTTTTCTCCGGACACTAAGAAAAAAGAACTCTGTTCCCGGCTCGGTTGATAGCACGGTTGATCCCATAAGCTTATCTCAGCACTCCCGTTCCAGCGCAATATATAAAGCACTAATAATTTTTGATATCTGTTCCCCTTGTTGTTTGTGTTTAGATTTGCTTACCATAAGATCCTGGCATGTTCTAAATTTTTACTAATTTCATTTATTTATTAATATTGTAATCCATAAGACCGCTGCAGGGTGAATGCAAATATTTATACTAAACAAAAATACACACAATCTAGGATTGAGTAGAAGAGGTTTGAGGTCTGTTTTTTTGTAATTGCTATGTTCCGGTAGTACTTTTGTTTTGTTACACTTTATTATGTTTTCTTTTTTCCTTATTTTATTTATTTATTTTATTTATTTAGAACATACTGCAGGCCTACAGTAGGCCCAAGCAGGAGGGAGTTCTTGTACTTTTTTTTTACTAATTGATTGTACAATGGTGTTGCCACGTTTCTTGAAATGTGTTTTCTAACATATGTTGTTTCACTTATGTTGTCTACCTGCTATAATTTCAGTGCTAAGGATCTTGTATAAAATCTTTAATTATTGTTGCAAATTAGAGGTGACATGTCTGTTTTAAACAATTTATGATGTTACTGATCCTGCTATGTAACGGTCTTCTTGGCCTTAGTCAAGCTGCGTGAGCGGCTTTTAGCCCTCCAAGCACTTTCCTCCAGGCACTTTCTGGAAAAATAAACATTGAATTGAATTGACCAATACAATTCAAGAAGAGTGCAAAGCCATGAGTCTGAACTGTTCCTTTCAATATCATTGCAATGTTGTTCAATTCTCTTCCCATTTTACTGATGCTCTTTGTGTATATGGTACCCAAATTCATCTATAGGGAAATAAAATGGGAATGGGAATTTGAAGCGGGAAGATGCAAACAGCCCGCTTCAAGGGTCACATATTAAGGAAAAAATATCACGCGCGGTTAATTGGACTACTGCGCATCCATGGGCAGTGCTCTGCAGTGTGGGAAATGGAAAGAGGTGAAACACTTTTCGCAATGCGCCACTTGGGAAACCACACGAGCATCAAGAACCAGACACTAGCTCCTTTTATTTATACTTTCTTATCTACGCAAACGCCTCGTGTTAACTGCAGTGTAGAATTACAAAAACATTAGCAGTCTATAGACTGTCTGTAGACTTCTGTCTATAAAGTCTATATACTCTCTGCAGACAAATCCAAAAGAACAGTCTATAGGCAATATGAATGCTATAGACAGTCTATAGACAATCAATATATTTATGGGCATACACTTTTAGAAGACTTTTCTCTATAGGCTATGAACAGACAAAGAAATATCTATAGGAAGGCGATAGAGTCTATAAAAAGCATATAGACTGTCTATAGAGCATTTTTTTAAGCGTGGTTCCTTGAAATGCAGTAGAAGTAGCAGGGCCATGCGTATATGTATATAGGTACTCGTGCAAAAATCTAAAAAGAAGGAATATAGGGGTGAAAAGGAAAGTATGCAAAGATGCAAGACAAATAACCGTATTCGAGCAAAGGTGCTTCCAAACATTTACGAGTTGTGCACAGCATTCTCTGCGATTTTTCATGCCTACGACAAAGGCACTCAAGATCGCAGCGCAACTGTGCTCTGCAAGCAGTATATGCCCTGACAAGCTGACACTCCTCGCATGAAAACCCGCCGCGGAGGCTCAGTGGTTACGGCGCTCGGCTACTGACCCGAAAGACGCGGGTTCGATCCCGGCGGCGGCGGCCGAATTTCGATGAAGGCGAAATTCTAGAGGCCCGTATACTGTGCGATGTCAGTGCACGTTGAAGAACCCCATGTGGTCGAAATTTCCGGAGCGCTTCACTACGGCGTCCCTCATAGCCTGAGTTGCTTCGGGACGTTAAACCCGAATAAACCTAACCAATAACCTCTGGCATGAAAGTGAAGTGCGTGAACGAGGCTCTTAGGGATTCTTTCGGCGACAGGAATGCCTGGCGAGGGGAGAACTCCCTTTCCCCCTCGGCCTTGCGAAGCTCCTCCGTCCTTCCACTCCTCCTGTTTTCCCCAACCATCCTCGCTTCATTTCCCTTGCCATAACTTCTCGGCGCAACGCCAAGAGCCGCAAGCCGGGACATTCTTTCCAGTTTTATATTGCATGTTTCTTCTGTTTGTTGGGGAACGCGTGCTCAGATAGCTTAACGAGCCCTGTTTTTTTAATCCACCCCGCATTAGCGGCTCCTTCCAACCCCTAGGCTGCTCAAAGCCTGCCCCGGAAGAATCTATGTTCTGTCTGTTCTCGTCGGACATTTGCTGCTCTGAGAACGCCCGTAAATCTAGCTGAAGTTTCTAATTTTTTTCGCAGTTTCTTTACTTTCGCTTGTTGTTAGCCTCGTTAACTTTTTCTCCTCAAAAGAGGAAGAAAGCGTTGCTTTAAGTTTAGTGAGGTAAAGAAGAAGAAGAAGTGTGACTAACACCTCTGAATGAATTATTTGCCAGGGGAACAACGGGCACATTTTTTTGCTCGGGCAACGCATTCTTGTGCCTGTGTGCGCAAATGATAAGTGAGAATATATGAGTTCATTATTTTTCTGCGCAACATTATCAAAGCCTTTTCCCGGGTGGGTGCTAACTTCTTGCCGTTGTCTCGAGTTCTCTTGAAGTTATTTGTCGGCGTCCAAGGCATCTCCGATGAAAAGTCCACTTCATCTTCGTCTATTATATCAAGCGTCAATATTATATCCTCCTGAAACACTGTGAAAAGTTAATGCACATGGCTTGTACAGCGTTAAAATTGTGGCATCATTTACGGTGCCAAAGTGCCTATGGAAGTAAAAAAGTAAGAGAAGAGCGTAAGATTAAGAAGTATGAGAGAGTAGTCACTGGGCTCCCACGCAGGCGCCTTCTCTGCATGCGCAGGAATTCTGGGGCGCTGTGAGCAGGCTTCGATGTTGGTTGCTTTCCCTAAGTTAATTTTGCTTTTTGTCGCGGCTAAATCACTTTCAAGGTCTCATTCATCGCATGTATTTTTTGTTAATTGTTCTGCGAAATATGTGTATTCTTTGCGCACGAAGACAAATAAATATGCGTTTTAATTAGGTACAAAACGTTTTTCAGCCCTTAACGACATAGAGCAAATAATCGCAACGCTGTCGAACCACATTTTTTCTCAGGGCTGACGACGTTGACATGGCTTTGGTCGAACTAACGTAAATACCCAAATACTTTTCCTGACATAACTTCCCGCAGAAGGCTGGCAAAAACGATCCGACTCATGTGAGGGGGCGTCACATCGAATGTATACTATCCTACAATTAATGCCAAACACTCTATGCTTCATAGCGACCCTGCTCGTCGTATTATTCTTTTGGAATAACGCATTAAACTTAAATAAATTCAAATTAACTAAACGCATTACAACACATACAGTTCCCTGTCGATTCTTAATGGAACGGAAAGTCGTGCGCCGCCGCAGTGGCTCAGTGGTTATGGTCCTAGGCTGCTGACCCGAAAGACGCGGGTTCGACCCCGGCTGCGGCGGTTGAATTTCTTTGGAGGAGAAATTCTAGAGGCCCGTGCACTGTGCGATGTCATTGCACGTTAAAGAACCCCAGGTGGTCGAAATTTCCGGAGCCCTCCACTACGGCGTCTCTCACAGCCTTAGTCGCTTTGGGACGTTAAACCCCATAAACAAACAAACAAACAAACAAACAAACAAAGTCGTGCCATGAACACACGTAAACGGCCCTCCAGGGCGACATAGCGACAGCGTCGACAGCATTCCAGAAAGCCTAATGACGACGAGCAGGAAACGAAGCGCTTTAAGTCCGGCAAACGCTGGTATGGATCGGGAACTTTTATCATTCTCTGAATACACAACTTCACTGCGGCCAAGGTTCTAGCAGCTCTCTGCTTGTAGATCATTGATGGCTCTCGATGTGGGCTGTTCCTTCAATCCGTCTTCGCTTTGCATTCACGATGCGGTACTAAGCGAGAAAAAATTCGCTGTGGCTTAGCTTGGTTAAGCCCGGTAATAGCGAAAGCAATATCCGTACCTATGCCATGGTTCAGCTGGTAGTGTAGCTGGTGGTGGTGCTTGTGGTTAGACTTGTGGTGATGCATCGGTTATACAATCCAATCCAATCCAATTCAATCCAATCCAATCCAATTCAATCTAATCTAATCCAGTCCAGTCCCGTTCCGTCCCGTCCAATCCAATCCAATCCAATCTAATCTAATCCAATCCAATCTAATGCAATCAAGGTCAAATGAAGGTCAATGGTGATCACCGCCGCGGCACGATGGTGGTCACCGCCGCGGCACGGAAGAGGCGTGAAAGTGCAAGTAGTATTGCTTTCGCAATAAAAGCGTCAAAGAATATCAGAGCTGGAGGCGGCATCTCCTTCAGCGTCGATTCGTGGTCGTGGTTGTGTAATTATACTTCACCTCGGCGAGGTATGGGAGAAGAGTAATGAGCGACTTGAAGATACCGCTGTATGATGCATTCTCAATTACCAAGTAAATTTTCCTTTCAGTCCACCGCAACATCAATGGCATGCTTGCTCGCCATCTGGGTTGCTCGTCATTAGCTGATGTTTCATTTTCATTTCATTTCATTTATTTATGGGTCTTTGTTGCTTTTCAAATTTACGCAAACACTGCTCGGACCCATAGCCAACGGCTAGTAACGGGTCCAATAGAAAAAAGTATACAAGCGTACAGGCAACGAGTATACCAAAATAAAGACAGTAAGTTAGTATAAAGAAGGCTATACATCACTCTCAACACTTGTAAGAGCATCAACAAAATAAGCACATATATTACAGATTATATAAACTAAAAACTTACAGATCAAACAAAACGCGTAGAACTTACACAAGAATTAAGGCATCACAAAAAGCTAGGGGGAAATAGCTGGTGAGTATATAAAAAGCATCACAAGAGTACAACACTTGAGAAGAGGATAAAATGATTTCAGTACACACTTTTCAATTACAAAACACTTTTAGAATAGACGCAAATATATAAATCTATATATAGATCAAGGTATCAGGATTCGGCTACATGCAAATAATATCAGGCAAATATCTAGATAGCCCCGATTACTTTGGCGCAAGTTTTACTTGATGTCCAGTCCATCAGTGGAAGAAAGTCTCCTCTTCCTATCCACTGTATGAGTCCTGTTGTTCGGGTGTGTTTGCGAGAGAAAGGGAACGAAACACAGGGATCTTAACAATGAAATGCCTGGTTGGCGACATGACACGGGCAGAGGGGGAAGCAGGGTCCGATATAAAAGACTGAAAGTTGGGCTTATTTCTTTGCCCTTGCGTGTCGTTGCCGTCCAAAAGAAAAAAGAACGGCCACAATTCGCCCTGAAATCATGACCTCAAACATGTGGTGCCTAAAAATTTGTGAAGTGCCTTGATGGGCTTCTTAGCTAAGAAGTTCGGATACCATGAAGCCACAATCTGAAACTTCGAAAGAAGATACAAATCCAAGCGTCTCTGCATTTTTCCAGAGGCTCCCATTGATTTTTAAAAGATGCTAGAAGCAGTTATTTTGAAGAAACATGCTACCATGTGTAGACAATGCCTCACTAACGCGAGTAGACCGGAGTCTTGCAATAAAGGTAACATTAACTTACTCTCATGGACTTGAAAAACTACAGGCAGATAAATTACTGTCCGTTGCCTGTAAGATATCCACGAAGATGACTCCTGTTAGAATGAGAGGAAACAAAGAAATCTGCCAACGAGTGGCTGAGGCTCACTTTCAGAAAAACTACACGACAACAGACCATGATGATTTCATCAGTGTCAGTGATTGAGAAACTCCAAAAATATAACCTGCCTTTATATACCTAGAGTCTCCACAGGTCACTGAAAGTGCGAAACCTAATCAGTCACGAGAGAAATACGGAACCGCGGTTTAGAGCAGGTTTATGTAAAGGAACAGCCTGTAGGGATCCTGTAGTGTTCTTAGGATTTTTACGCATCGCAGGAGGCCGGACCAAAAATCCTGCCTGTAGGCGGTTTAAGAAAGCTGGGGATGAAATTACGAGCCACACGGTGTAGCTTGGAAGCAGACCCACTGGGCTGTAAACTTTTGACAAAGTGTAGACTAGAAAATACGTGGATTTGCTCCACAGCCACTATACATCGTCGCAAGGAAAGTAATAAATTTTCGTTTGGAACGGAATGATTTCGACCACCTGCGAATCATTAACATGCACTCAAATCGCACAGCACAACGCCCTTTGCGTTTCGCCTCTATCCAAACGCGGCCACCACTGCCGGGCTTCACTACGGGAACTCAGGCTCATTTCCCTAGCGCCCAATTCACTGAGCATTCACCGCGGGTCATTCCTGCGGTGCCTCGCTTCTGCCAAAACGCTGTCAACGCAAACGCAGACAGCTGCACATCTCTCTGTCACTACCGCCACGTAGCTCAAAGCACGACTGATGTGACCACTGACCCTAGTGGGGGGGGGGGGTAAACTTTTATTAAACTATGTACTGAGAGGGCTTGGGGTCAGACCTTAAGGGTCTGACCCTTACAAATTCAAGGAGGGGTCCGTAGTCCGGGACCCCTGTGGCCTCCGCGGCGGCCCGGGCTCTTGTCACCAGGGCTCGTTGGTCCTGGAGATTTGAGCAGCCGAGCAGAGTAGCCTCCCAGTCCTCTCGGGTGGGTGGGAAAGCAGGATTGGCAGGGCATGCCCACACCATGTGATACGTGTGCGCAAACACCTCCCCACAGTGTAGGGCGCCGTGGGAGCTCAGCGGTTATGGCACTCGGCTGCTGACCCTAAAGACGCGGGTTCGATCCCGGCCGCGGCGGTCGAATTTCTTTGGAGGCGAAATTCTAG
The DNA here is from genome assembly GCF_055824585.1 of Amblyomma mixtum. Lineage (NCBI taxonomy): Eukaryota > Metazoa > Arthropoda > Arachnida > Ixodida > Ixodidae > Amblyomma > Amblyomma mixtum. Next base: position 59,056,810 of record NC_143012.1, read on the forward strand.
AGGCCCGTGTACTGTGCGATGTCAGTGTACGTTAAAGAACCCCAGGTGGTCGAAATTTCCGGATTCCTTCACTACGGCGTCTCTCATAGCCTGAGTCGGTTTGGGACGTTAAACCCCATGAACTAAACCAAACCACTTCCCCACAGTGTGGACACTCGCCCGAACAGGCCAAATTGAAATGTTTAAGCACTGCCGGGCACAGTACCGTGTTAGTTTATAGACGGAGAAGCCAGCGCTCTTCTGCCTTTTTGAGGCCTTTGCAGGGGTGGGGTAGTGGCCGTGAAAATTTTGGTAGAGCAGGGAAATCTCACGGAACATGTGTTAGTTCATCGTCCTGCGTTGGTTGTATGTGAGGCGATGCCCGGTGAGTGAGCGCGCGGGCGGCAGAAAAAGCACGCCATTCCCTTCAACGTCTACATGCGCTGGGACCCATACAATGGTGATGTGGGTTGGAAAACCCTGGTACTCGCAAGGGGCCCAGTTGTGAGCGTTTCCTTTCCTTTCATGACTTTTGCGCGCAGATAAAAGTTGATGAAGACGACAACGCGCATTGCACAGCGCAAGACTGTGTTCCAGTTTAACAAGAAGCGCGATCGGTGGCGGCAGTAGCGTAATATTGCTCTCGTGCACTGGCCAGCAAAACTTATCTGTTCGTGCCGCCATGGGTTCGAATCCCAGTCGCAGAAGTATTTAGTTTATATCTGCAGGTATCTCAGAGGCTTCACACCGACATCGGCTTCTCCAGGACTGCTAGTATAGTTCTTTCGCAATAAAGCAAAGGAGATATAAATGCAAACTACAGAGCGATGTCTCCTTCAGTTAAAGGGTCAAATAAAAATATATGCTGTTCAGGAGATGTGCTCAGTGGAGTTACATACATATGCAAATTTTATTGCGCACGTGTACGGCTTTAAAATGTCACTTTATTATATGAAAAAATCACCGGCAAATCCACCTTCGGGTTCTTTTGACGCAGACCGCACTATGGAATTGGCGGAAACAACTAATAGCATTTGTAGCATTGTAGCATTTCCGGCTTTTCTTTTCTTAATGCTGCGTTGCGTTTCTTGTTCAACGTATCGACGGCGAGCATAAGTAATTAATCCGGAGACCTCCACTACGGCACCTCTGTCTACCTTTCTTCTCTGACTTCCTCTTTTATCCCTTCTCTTATAGCGTGGTTTAGTTGTCCACCGAGATATGCCAGACAGATACTGCGCCATTCCCTTCCCACAAAAACCAAAACCAGAGGAGGGAACCATTGTTTCCTTCTGCTAATGATCTCTCACTCCACGTCCGATTGGAGTGAGGTGAGGCCTCTCATGGATCTCGCCTTGAAAAAAGATTCAGAAAGCGATTGGATTAATATATATCCAAGCATAAATTTGCGGTGCTGAGAACTTAGTGAAGTTGAAACATGGGAGAGTGGTCCAAAAGACGCAATATCAGGGCTTGCATTAAAAAAAAACGCTTTGTATTTGTGCAAGCGGATTGAAAAGACCACTGTTCAGGAGCACGAATACAGGCCACTTTTCATTGTAAGAAAAGAATTGATTGTAACTTTACTGTACTCTCGCTTTAAACTAAATGGCTTTTTCCGTCAGCGCTACGCACAATCCAAGTAAATAACGTGCACTTTGGTGAGTGCCCGAACGATTAACTGTCAGTGAATGAAGCAATACATTTCTGGACTCGAAGCACTTTTTACAAGGCTGAGATTGCAAAACATTGTCCATTAAGGGAGCTGTCCGAGGAGAATTTTTTCTCTGGTTTCGTCTAGTAATAGCCGTAAAAAGACTTACTCAAAGCGGCCTCGCCGGGTCAGATATCTCCAAGGGCAACCGTGCGAGCCCGTGCTTCTCTTTTGTTTGTACAACCAACTTCTCTTGCCTTGGTACTGAGTCTGCTCGAATTTCGTTTTCTCGCGGTTAGCCTACTATATCGAAAACTGTTTATTATCCTTTTCTTTACTTTGCAGAAAGCCTTCATTTTTGTTGTTTTTTTTATTGTCCTTCTCGAGTCAACAATTATTTACGCTCAATCTTTGCTCTCTTTACTGCCAGGAAACAACGTTTCTTCCCGAGGCTGCTGGAAAAAAGGTGTACTTTCGCCGCCAGGCCAACTTCACTTCTGGAACCGCGTTGGTAAGCGTGTTCTTCGCGGTGTTTTTATGGAGCTTCTAATGCTTCTTTCAAGCGGTGAAGTCTTCTCAGGTATTCTTAAACATTTTCAGAAACAAAAGGAGGGCTTTGGTGCACGCATGTTCAGGCTAATAAAAGCAAAGTACCATGAGCTGCTTTTTAAGAAATTCTGCACACTTTGCTAAACATTTCTTAATACTCAGAAAAGTCTTACAAAGGAGAAATCCGAAGAAATTATTTCGCTGAAACGCGAATTGAGAAAAAGGGGTACTTACATTAAAAAGGGCGAGTGACTGCGCTCTACCTATCGCGCCTGTGGCGAAGATTGCAAATTTGATCTTAAAATGGGTTAAAATGGGGGATGAGAAAATCGAAACACTGCCTTCCTGCAGAACAACTCCAATAAATGAGGAGAAGCTGAAAAGATGCCCCTCCTAGTTTTTCTCTGGGTTCCGATGTCCTCGCAAGCGGCTCATTTCTATTGAGTGCGCTGCCTAGCTCTATGACAACAGCGAATCCTCTAAACTGTCAGTTGTAGTAGTCGACAAAACAAATGGTGATGCGCAGTAATTATCTCTCAGGTTCGTCTAAGAGACGAGGCCTAACTCTGAGAGACACGTGTAAAAAGCTTTATGGAATTGCAGGCGCTAGATATTAACCAATGCATATGCCTCCTCGCTGCACGTACACGTGTTTGTATGTGGATATTAAACACATGTTCTACTGAACTCCACAAGGCTTCACGATCTCCTCAGAAGCAGAAAGTAATGACCGCTACGAATCCACGAAGTTCCATAATGAATGTCGGACAAGGGTCAGCCGGCTCGTTGAATTGCTTTCGATGTATTTAAGGCCCCTGTATGTGGGGTATGAAGGGAAAGCGTGCACGCAGTGGGGAGGCAAATGCATTGGTTCATGTGCAGCTCCTGCACTTTCGAACCTATACATGGCGAAGGGCAATCGCAGCCGCAAACCAGAGCTTGATAGCAGATATCTCTTGGTGTGCTTTCGGTATGTAGACAATTCTATGTTCTATTTCAGTGCGTAAAAAGCTGGCGCCGTTGATGCGGATGCGATGGTCACGCTTTTAACGCTTGTTCAATGGTATTGTTTTTTGCAATGAATTACCTGAAAAAGTAGTGATAACAATCATTGACCTACAAGTACAGGTAAACCCGTTGCACACATGCTGGTGGTATCGTACCAAAAGTGAGAAAAACATGTTGAGATTTTATTACAGCTTGTCCAAGCATATTAAATGGAGTGTTTCCCATTGGTGCATGCTGCAGAGCAATATCAAGTCCTGCAATCACAAAAATTTCAAAGAATATGAGCATGCCAATCAGTCGTTTTGTCGACAGTGGTTTTCCCGAGACAATGTTCGCGTCAGTGGCAGAAAAACTGCTAAAAACAATGACGAGGAAAACACAGGAGCTGAGGGAACTGTGCTGAAGAAAACGGCTATATTCACAAAGTGTCGCACGTATTGAAAAAGGTGGAAACAAACACCTGGTGAAGGTCACCAAAAAACCTGATAAGTGTCTGCACCAAAGTAAATGAGAACGAAAAGCGTGGCCAGCACAAGGAATGTGAGATCGCCCATAGGGGAGGATTCGCACCATGCCAGAGAGACATCACATACAAGATCCCAATATCGTGCGGGAAACAATGCATTGAACAATAGGGGAGGTGCGTTAACACTAGGCTGCTCGAACGTAACATAGACTGCGGAAGAATTACCCACCCTGGAAATCTAGCGCAACATCGCATCCGCTGCGAGCACAGTTGGAAACTATTATCACACAGGACTAATATAGTACGCAAGCAGAAAGAACGATTCGAAAGGTAAATTGCGGATGCTTTTCAAAACAGCGGACAAAGGAACGTGCGTCAATAAGCAGTCTGTCGCGCTGACAAAAAAAATTACTTGTGATTCAACTCTGCTGAAGGAAAGCAGTTTTAAGCATGGTTACCCAATCTGACGCCCTTCCATATCGTGAAGATCATCAGATTCCCCTTGACGGTGGCGTTACATCGTCGAAGCACTGGTTCCGGCACGTTGCTCATCCATGGCTTTGTGTGAAGGTGAGCACTCGTCACACGCTTTTATATAGCGAATGACGTGTCACGTGATTTTGCGAGAGTGCCGTCGGCTCCACACAAGCAGCTTTGCGAGGCGCAGCGAATCACGTGATTCGATAGCTGCGATGTTAGCGACCGCCGTCGGCTCAACGCGCGCAGCTGTGGGGAGGCGTGGCGAGTCACGTGGCATGAGGTCAGAAACAAGCCTCCGCTCCTCGTGGTTTGAAGGTCAAATTTCGTAGCCACATGACCTTCAACTTTGAACGGGAGAAGTAGAGCTTTCGCTCTGAAAAGAAATTGATGTTATAGAAGGTCAGATGCGGAGTCTTGGTCGTGGTCGCGTGCTAGAATGACGGAAGCGTTTGTGGCTCCTAGACTGTCTGTATGTTTGTATATATTCGACTCTTCGATAAGTAATAAACAGAAGTTTGCGCTCGTGTCAGATGTGGTTCGTCTTTTTGTCTCCTTGTGTTTCGAAGTAACACATACGTTTTCAATATGAACAACCAACTGGTCCTTGTGTTAGCATTGTAAGCTAATATTATGATGAAGACATCAAACCACGCGTACTTTTTGGCAAATAGGAACAAGGTGCGTGTTCCGTGTAAGATTTCTATGAAAGCGTAAGCCCAGGGATTTGACAGGATTATGTATGCATGAGGGACTGTAATATATGTTCGAGGGAAATGGCGCTCAAGCTAAACTTCTCTTAAATGGTTGTGAAAGAAAATAAGCTACGTTTTAGATATATTGACTGTAAATAAATTTGCCGATAACAAGTCCACAGGCTTTGTCGCAGCATTTTAGAATATAGATATGCCCTGTAAAAACGAGTGGCATGAGGTATTACAACGGTGTCATCGGCGTACTGAGAACTCAAGCGATAGACGTCATCTGGCAGGTTATTCACAAAATATTGAACCATAACAGATTTAAAATAGGTCCCCGGGGAACACTTGCTGTAATTTGAGAAAAGTTACTCTCAATTTGACCTAAAGAAACGTGCTGGGGACAGTCAAGTAAAACGTTCCTTTGCAACGAATAGAAAGAACCAATAAACCTCAACATTTAGAGCTCACTTAATAAAAGACCAAGGATAATGCTGTCGGAAGCGTTGAAATCGAATGAAGTTCTTAATAGGTCAGCGAAATCATCGAGCGGCGCCAGAGTGCCTTTTCCTTGAATAAAACCGTACTGACGCCGCCGCGGTGGCTCAGCGGTTATGGTGCTCGGCTGCTGTCCCGAAAGACGCGGGTTCGATCCCGGCCGCGGCGGCTGGAATTTCTTTGGAGGAGAAATTCTAGAGGCCCGTGTACTGTGCGATGTCAGTGCACGTTAAAGAACCCCAGGTGGTCGAAATTTCCGGAGCCCTCCACTACGGCGTCTCTCATAGCCTTAGTCGCTTTGGGACGTTAAACCCCATCAACCAACCATCAACCAACCAAAACCGTACTGACAGAGAGATACATGAAGAAAAACAGAATACTGCGAAGGCTGTGCGATAAGGAGGGGAAGGCTGTTTAATTTCCATCATTGAGGAAAAAAAATAATCGAAGCGCATAAAAGCGGGCTCGCAGTGCCGACTCGGCTTTGAAACCAATCTTTTCTAAAGCCAATCATGCATATTTCGCGCATGTATTGCGCAATTGCACGGTTTTTTTTTTTTCGCCTACGTATCTTCTCATCGCTTGCTTTCTGAGACCGTTCATTAAATTCCTAAGTTAAAAAGACAGTGCCACCTAATGACTAAATAATGACATAATAATCACTATTCTTGGCAATGCCGTAATTTCTATACAATTACTCTTTTTTTAAGTAGCGCCGATCTTTTGGCCACTACATGTAACAATGATATTTTAAGGTCAGGGCGGCCGTCCTTTTTATATAAAGAAAAAGGGCCATGGGCGAAGAACGTCAGTGAGCCTTCAATGCGAGGAACAATTTTTTTTTTTTGCCGTCTGAAATAAAGAAGAATAAAGCCCGTGATGTCTAAGCTAATCAGTGGCGAAAAAAGAGCAGTGTCTTTTTTTCTATTTCCACCACCACGTTTGCATCCGTAAAAAAATAAGGAAACAGCCAAAAGTAAAACTATCTAAGATTCTCGGGACAACATGGGGTAATTGAAAGTAGTTGGCGCTGGTGTTGGTGCAATTAAAAAAAGACATTTTCTTTCCTGCACTCGTTATTACGTCCAGGGCTCAGAGAAATAAAAAAGCTTCGGGCGCGATTTCAGTGCTTGTAATTCTCCGCCACATAGAGTACAGTTTTAGACGAGTTGATTGCGAATGACATAATACATCCGATATTCAAGACAACTCTAAAAAATAAATGAGAGGTATCGCCGTTGTATGTGGCTTTCTGTTTTGTTAAACCAGATATGTGTATGTTTATCTTTTTCCTTATGGGCGTATTTCCTGTCCCTTATGTCTATTTCTGGCCTGTTCAGCTTTCTTACTGTAGTGAGGCAACTTTTAGGGCTAAGGACAGATGTTGGTTAGTTCACAACGATAGTTCACTTTCAGAACCAGATGGCACCACATGGCTTCAGTTATCGTTGCGACTGCGTTTTCTGCTGTAAACTATAACAAGCGGATGCGAGACACAGTTAAAGAGCATCTGCAACTCATATTGAACCTATACTGGTCGATCCGCTATTTTCAGGGTATATCATACATGCAAAGGTTGGCAGAGGTGCGATGAGAGTATCAGAAGGAAAAGTGGAGGTTGCATTCAATAGCGGGGTCGGCAAAGACAAGACATTTGCTCTCCTCCACGTCAGTTTTTTTCTGTTCGGCAACGATGCTTACTTCATATTTCTCTGAATTCAAGACTTCAAACAGTGAATACTCATTACGCTTTCTGGATTTAATATTATTCTGCATTAACGTGTAACTTCAGCATTATTACAAACAGGATCCAGCATTTCTTTTAAACACGTTTTAAATTCTGATTTATATATTTTTATACAAATTAGAACTGAAATCAGATAACAGAATGAAGTAACCAACATAGTTCAGATTTGTATGCTATCTGCTAAACACAAGAATACACCTACACTAATGATGAAAAAGATGTTCATCTTAGAGCTTGTCATTAATAATTATTTTCGTTGCATCTCTGCTCGTTCGTTTTCAAAAACTGCCTGACAAACAAAAAGAAGGATAGACAATGTGCTTTCTTCCATTCGCATCCTCATATTCTCTGAAAATTTTTGAATATGAAGGATTAGAACCAAATGAACTTTCGACAAAACTCTACTACATCGCTATTTATAGAAAAAAAAAGCGCAGTGAAGAAAAGCCGGAAAAATATTTGCCTTACCGAGAAAGGCCTTTACTTGCTTGTACGAAACATGCATCATCCGCTTTTTTTAGCAGTGCGCTATACAAATTTATGCGCGAAATTGTCCAGAAACATATTCTTCGACTGCAGCTACTGCAGCCATTCAGCAGCTACTGCGTCTAATGACTGAGAACTTTGTCGCGCAGGCGCCAAGTGCACGTTGTACAACCCGGCGAAAGCGAATATTGATCGTTCCAGTTAAGAGCTCCAGAGCCAGATGCCCGAAAAGATGATTGCAAAATATGAAATGCAAGCAGTAAAGACAGCCGCAGTTTCGTCATCCGAGACGGGGCGCGACTGATGGACAGCGAAAACGGTGGCCTGCCTAATGCATCCTGCCCCGCTGTCATTCGCTTTAATGGTGTTCGCGATCGTCGAAGCGAAGTTTCGCAAGTTCCAGGAGAAAAACTAACACGAAATATGGCGAAGCTCGCGCTAACCTTAGCCTCGCGCTTTCATTTAGCTTTCTACAGTGATAGTGGTTCTGTTTAGCGTAGAAAGTAAAGTGGTTAGTTACAAAACTTGCGAGCCGAAATTTCCGCTGTCGCCTACTCGACAAACTTCGAGTATTGATCCTGACTGGTAGCGTCTGCGACTTCAAGCGCATGGAATATGTTTCTCCGCAAGAAAGGTTTTTGATAATCGGCAGCTTCTAAAGTTTCCTCTGAGCCACACACGAGTTCTAAGCATATTTTAACATGTAACCTTTCAGACGCTATGTACACCGCCGCGCACACAGCGAGCTCGCAAACATATCTGATATGGCCTCCCAAAAAGCAGTGCTCTGTTTGCTGCGGACCAGTTTAGAAAAGTGCGTTTTAAAACAGCGCTTCTTTTTAGGACAGTGAGCGAGTCCAGTTAATGATTTCCGAAAACGGTCAGGTTTCCAGCGCGTCTTTCCACATGAATCATTATGTTAGACCTCGACTTTCGGAACAGCAACTGTTGTTTCTTCCTTCCTAGCGACATGTACTGGCAGTAAAAGAAAAGATATCGATGTATCATTACAGTGGTTATTTGAGAGAATCCTTTCCCTCTGTGTAAGAAATTGCTATTGTGAAGTTGTTCTTCACATTCCAGCCAAAATATTAGTGGTTGTTTCGCGCTGCAGTTTTGAGTGCCTTTCTTTTAGCGGCGCTCTTATTTCCATTTTCGCAGCTCCTCTCGGGAGGTAGCTTCAGTGGCGGTCGCGGGAACTAGCGGCGCTCCAGTCTACCCTTCATACGTCATCTGCTGTCGTGGGAGCTTCATTCGCTGCGGTTACGACAGACTCGTATTAATTTTGCTCTTAGTCATTGCGAAAACTTTTTTTGTGGTAAAATATGTGCACTTGGTGACTTCAAGCGAGTGTTTCACATGCTATCCTACTTTGCGCTCACTGCTCATGTGACAACAGAAACTACGCACTGGGACATCATTTTTTCACGTCACCCACGATGACAACCAGTTTAAAAAAAATGGCAGTCGCTTAGATGAGCTGTGCCAGGATATACGTTGCGAGAGCTACCTTGGCGTCTCCGCTTGGCAAGACACCCTTCTCTTTGCTCAGGCGTCTCCGCCGCTCACTCACGTGCGGCGCCGGCGGGAGTAGTCGGGCCGGCGCATCTCCTCGCGCGGCGGCGGCGGTGAACTCTGACGTCATGCGCCGCTCACCTGCTGCTTCTCTCTGCTTTCGCGCATGCGCACTGTCGGCCTCCCAGGCTCACGGCGAGATGCTCGACTGGGTAGCGTAGTGTAGCTCTCGCTACCAAAGTGGGAGCGGTCATTGCTTCGCGGGAACAGCGGTCTCACGCGTCTAAGGTATGGAAGCGCCATTTTTAGGTTGACGATGTTATCAACAAATACAACCACGTTCCAAACGGCCAAGAGGTGCGAATTCCTCGCGAGAAAGTGCGCTGCCAGGTAGCGTCCTTGAACTCTTCCGTTTTCTTTGGGAGTGGTCCACAGAACCAAAGAAAGGGGGAATGAACAGGAAAGTACATCAAAGAGCATGCTTTCATGCCTGCTCAATAGTCTGGAGCTCCTTGCATCGACGTACTTTACCTTAATGCGAGCCATTCGTATGCACTGACTCCGAATAAGTTGGTGCCGCTTTCCTCCTCGACTGAAAACACTATTACGTCGGCACTAACGCTTAGCGCCTTGGTGACATTTACGCTGCCCTCTAAAGACTGGCGACATGAAGCCATACACAATGAAATGGCTGCGCGGTGGCTCAGTGGTTATGGAGCTCGGCTGCTGACCCGAAAGACGCGGGTTCGATCCCGGCCGCGGTGGTCGAATTTCGATGGAGGCGAAATGCTTGAGGACAGTGCGCTGCGCGATATCAGCGCTCGTTAAAGAATCCCTGGTGGTCGAAATTTCCGCAGCCCTCCACTACAGCGTCCCTCATAGCCTGAGTCGCTTTGGGACGTTATACCCTCGTATACCAAACCAAACTCGATGAAATAACAGAGGAAGGTGAGTTGAATTTTCTACGCCAGAAAGATAGCGGCATGCCATCTGAAAATTTCGAGGGCTGTTGTGAAGGTGGTAGTTCCGTGCTGAATGGGTAAAACCTGCACTGGCCTGTGTTGAAAACTGCATCCTCTATCACTGACCTTTATAGAACCCTCATGGAAGCAGGTGATTTACCTGCGCAAACACAAATCTTGATGAAGAGGCAGCGAAGTCGGAAACTATTCATCACAGACGACTGCCGCATGGTGGAAAAAAGAGCAAGATCATGTCACAGAAGGCAGCGTTCTCAGAAGTTAGAGACCAAGGAACTCAAAGAGCACTCGTTGATCTCCTACCTTTGCATCGTCTGACGTTCATGTCATCAGCATGTGGCATGATAGTGCGCAGCTCGACGCTTGTACACTGAAGCAATGCTGTCATTACACCTGATTGATGTTAAACGGGCAGCGAAAAACTAAAGCGCTATGGAAGGCTGAAACGCACCCAACACGTAGGGATCCGAAGAGCGCCTCGTCAAGTATCACGTCGTTCGTCCCAACCTGAGCGTATGTACACTTGTATCTTTCAAGCAGCGTGGTTTTTTTTCACCATGTGCCAACACCAGCTTGACCATATTCTTGTTTGCCCTACGCCAGAAAAAAAAAGGAATTTACCTGCAGGCAGGGACATAAATTCAATTCTAATTCAATGCTAATGTTGATTACTGAGCGTTTTAGCATGACAAAAGATGGAAACGTTGCAATTACTTTCCTCGGGAAGACAACGAACTGGAGAATTTCCTCCCATAATTTCCACACCCTGGCCGAGATTGCGTTGCTCGTGCAAAACAACGACCGCATGGTGCTCCCGCAAAGTAATTTATTCAGAGGGTTGGCATACATGAGCCGGAATTTTCTCCATCTCTAAAACGAATACGTTAACGAGATTAAGGAAGAAATCTTAGGTAAAGAGGATGAAGATGAGGAATTTCCCGAGATTAACGGCCATCACGAAGCGAAGAATGTCTCACCATCCCTGGCAAGATATCGATTCTACCGAAGAAGGCTTTCTGAAGGTCGCAGGTTGGGAGTAGGGAGGGATTACAAGAGAGGGCTTTGTTAAGCGACCCGAGCTCGCTTTCCTTAACGGCTGGAAGGAATGTGGCACTGAATTCCACAAAGAAAGGCCCCCGAATTCCACGCTCAGCGCCGCACCCAAACATTATGGCTCGAAAAACTAAGCAAGGATGGTTAGGCATAGGCTAGAGAGAGAGGCCAAGGTGTAGATGCAAGGGAGAGAGGATTATCACCTGAGCCTCCAGAACCACTGCCGGAATGGTTTACAAGTGCTTGCCTAATTCTGCTGCGCTTTCATGCGAGCAGAGCCAACGGCTCAGGGCAATATTGCTGGCTGGGCACTCCGGTGTGCCGACCCTGAACGGTACTTCTGGGCGCATCAGATAAAAATTATGAAGCCACTGCACCTCGCGATGGTGTCCACACATCTGCTTCCAAATGCGGTTAGTTGACTTGCACTGTGCTTGTATCCTCTCGCACTTGTTAGTATTTTATCACTTTATGGGTATATGTAGCAGCCGTTGCATTCCGGAATGCAGCGCGTACCACTTGTACTGAATTAAAAGCCATGACGCTGCACTTAACCCATGTCAGTGGTGTGAAGGCGGTGTCGGACGACTACGAAGATGTAAACGTAACCGACTACTACATCTTCTCTACAGCGTGCCCACCTAGTCGGCAATAGAGCTAAAAAAATTTCATGTTTTATTTCTCCTCTGGATACAGGAGAGCATTTCTAATAAGAGCGGACTAGAAATTCTCGGTATATTGTGGAACATTAAAACGGACCAAGCACAAAAAGTGCGCGTACTTTATCTGCCTACAAATTTGTTCCTTCCTGGTTGCAACTTCGGCTTGAAAGTTCATTTGGTGTCTCCCTGTGTTTAACTGAATCAGTAGAGCGGCATCCGCGTTGGATGTTGTTGTACCTGTTTATTGGCCTATACAAAGGCAAGGTTTTCCCGGACAGAGGCTATAGGAAGTATAAGCGCCAAAATAAGTGTTCTGTCAGTTCTGGGCTAAGACACCGATACGCACAAAAGATTCGTTTGCAGAAAGGAAATATGTGTTTGCAGTAATCACCTTTTACGTTTGTTAAATTGACACAATGATTACTTTACCCCAGATTTCGTTCTGACTTGAATAAACGCCGCAGAATTGTGAATATTTAAAACTTCCACAGCAAAATGCCTAGAAAATATGCCGTGAAAATAAGTACAGGTAAAATATGATTATGATGTTGTTCTTGGATTGCTTTGTACTAGTGCAATAACTGGTCCTGATCTTATATTTCGAGTCAGCACAGCCTGTAATGAAGGCAAATAATTACTGTTGCATTCCCCTAGTCTATAATCAGTAGTTAGCATGACATAAAGATGCACATGCTACAGTGAAAACCTTGCAGTTTTAGGCACAAAGGAACTAGATTTCTGGATAATGTCGTTTCCGCATGCAATTTTTTTATTTAAGACGAATACACTCTCCAAAGAAGAAAAGAGCTTAATTTTATGCTTACGTAAATGCAGAAATCACTCCCAATATCTAGCTGAACAGTTGTTGAAACTGACGAAATGGAAATGGAACGAGTCAATCAGTTGTGAGATGGATCAATGACATTTAGATTTAATGGGCCTTATTTCTAGCTGACTTTGTGTGCCCGAATTGTGCTCATTAGCTTGGTGTGAATGAGAAGTGCGGTCTGCTAAAATCTTGAACTTGTCATAAAAGAGGCAGTTTTATCGTCAGTGTAAAGTTTATTGGTTTATTGGGGTTTAACGTCCCGGAGCGACTCAGTCTATGAGGGACGCCGTAGTGAAGGGCTCCGGAAATTTCGTCCACCTGGGGTTCTTTAACGTGCACTGACATCGCACAGCACACGGGCCTCTAGAATTTCGCCTTCATCGAAATTCAGCCGCCGCGGCCGGGATCGAAACCGCGTCTTTCGGGCCAGCAGCCGAGCGCCGTAACCACTGAGCCACCGCGGCGGGTTCAGTGTAAAGTGTGTTTCACTTAATACTGTCATCACTTTTTTAAAATAGGATTTTTTAGTTCTTTTTCAATATTTGAGCTTTTGAGTACTTCCATCGCATATCATAGCCATTTGTGCCTAGGCTTCAGAATACGAGGTCTGTTAGAACAGTATCCGAATTTATTTTTTTTTTTGCGAACACCTGATGGATATGAAACAAGCGCGCTTGCACCAGCCGACATTGAACCTTCGTGCGCATGCACGAATTTTTTCCGGCCTGCCGATAGCGTCAGTCGCTGGGACGCAGCGTTTGAGTGAGGCAGTGCGCAGTGCTCTCGTCGGTTTTTTATTCCGCGGGAAATGGCGGAGCGACAGGAGCAGCGCTACTGCGTCAAATTTTGCCAGACACTGGACGACAGCCAAGTGGAAACCACTCGGAATATTCAGTACGGCTTTCGGTGAAGATGCTATGAGCTTCACAGAAATTAAACAGTGGTAAAATTGTTTTAAAGACGGCCGCACATCGGTGGAGAGCGAGCCACGCTCCGGTCGGCCATCAAGATGCCGAAATGACGAGGTCATTGCCGAAGTGAATGCTGTGGCGATGCGGGACCGTCATGTGACTATCCGAGAAATTGCGGAAGAGGTGGACATCAGCAATTTTTCTGCACATTCCATTATCACCTAAGATTTGGCCATGGAGAGAGTTGCGGCGAAATTCGTGCCCAAGCTGCTCACGGTGGAGCAAAAGCAGCTTCGTGTTGAAGTCTCACAGGACATGCTAGATTCCACAAACAGTGACCCCGACTTCATCAACGCCATAATCACTGGTTACGAGTATTGGGTGTACGGGTACGACCCGGAAACCAAATCCCAGTCGTCACTGTGGAAGCATTCCATGTCACCAAGGCCAAAGAAGGCCCGCCAAGTGCGCAGCAATGTGAAAGTGATGCTGACTGGTTTCTTTGACTCCCTCTTTGTGGCAGACCACGAGTACGCACTCCACAGGGTCAAACAATGACCAAAGAGTACTACAGGGATGTCCCCCGTCACCTACGTGGTGCTGTGCGGCACAAGAGACCGGAGTTGAGATCGACAGGAAATTGGCGCATCCATCATGACAATGCTCCTGCACATTCCTCGCGCTTGATTCAGACTTATTTGGCGAAAAACCAGACTCCTGTAGTTCAACAGACTCCTTACTCTCCTGATATGACCCCCTGCGACTTCTGGCTGTTTCCCAAAATCAAGAGGACATCGAGAGGAGCGCTATTTCAGACAAGAGAGGACATTATGGCTGCAACGACAGCTGAGCTAAACTCCATTCCGAAAGAGGCCTTTTGGGAATACTTCCAACAATGGCAGCACCGCTGGGAGAAGTGTGTGGAGTCCCAAGGAGACTAATTTCAAGGTGATTAGGTTTCCAACGCTCCAGTTATGCCAGTTTTTATTCTTCGGCCAAAGGTCGGATACTTTTCTAACAGACCTCGTACAGCCAACAGCCATCATTACTCGGCTGTATCAATAATACTGAAGACAACATTTGCATTATTACTATTAGTGTGATAATGTATAGGAAGTAATATATAGATTGATATAGACGAAAATAGTATCAACAGCTGTTGCAGTTTCATTTTAACAGGATTTTTAAAACTGCGCAATACGGCTTATTTTTGCCTTTATTAGAATGAGTTTACAATTTGTCATACAGGGTCTGTTCTGAAAGAAGTAGGACTGTTTTTTTTCCTGGGCGAACGGGAGGACGAGAGGTGGTCTGCGCGTGCAGGATCGTGGAAGGGGGATATTGGGAATGCTGGGGAAAATCGGCAGTCGGCTCCCGGCCGTTGAAGAGAGGAGATCGCTTGTACTGTGAACCCCTGTCGAAACATCTCGTCACGCAGAATCATCGAGCGTTTACTGGATCAGCGATACGCGATCAAATTTTGAGTAAATCTTAGTAAAACCGGCAAAGAGACTCACAACATGATTAAGAGGCCTACGGTGACGCTTCCATGGGTAGATCAGGTGTTTTCGGAGTGGTACAAGCTGTTCCGAGAAGGTAAAGAAAGAGTGGAGGAAGACGACCGCTCCAGACGCCCTTCGACCAGCAAGACCAACGAAAATGTGTAGCGAGTGAGACATTTACTTAACAGTGATCGTAGAATAATTATCAGAGATTTCTGATGACTTGAGCATTCCTCAAACCCAAGTATTTGAGATCGTGACAGAAAACTTATCCATGAGGAAAGCGTGCGCGAAGTTGGTGCCGGGAGTGTTGTCAGAGGAAGAAACGGCCAACCGGTAGGATCTTCTTCATCATGTGAATGAGGACCCCGATTTTTTACCCAGCACATGGCGGCAACGCTGCCTCAGCCCCCTACAGCCTCGACTTGGCCCCGCCAGACTTTTTTCTATTCCCGAGAATAAAATCGACGCTCAAGGGGGAACATCACGGATCGGTAGAGGCGGTTCAACAGGCCGTGACGAGGGAGCTAAACAGCATTCCGGTCCAGGCGTTCCTGGAGGCGTACGAAAACTGTAAAACTCATTGGCAGCAGCGTAAATTTTGTTCAAAAAAATGAGTCCTATTACTTTCAGAACAGACCATGTATATCCTGAGACCATATATATACTTTATACTATTAACTTTTTGCGATTGTATATTCCTACAGCCCCTTTAAATAGGGCTTAACGCGTAGGCATATTCGTTGTATTGACTGAGTTGTTTAGCTTTATACGCCTTCATTTTAAACAGGGGGCACTTTGACTGTCTGAACTGCGTAGAGGCGAAAGCACTTTCCACACCACATTGACTGCCTCTGTGGGACTGGCAACGTCACCACTGGATGACGTCACACATAATTAAGCACTAATTACTAATGGCAAATTACTAATTAGTTACTAATTACTGATTAATGGCCAAATACTAATAAACTGACACTCGACACTCGAACACTCGAACCGCACCGAACCGAACACTGGAACCGCACCGTACAGAAGGGAGGAAGTGGGAGGGAACGAAGAAAGAGGAAGAGGGGCCGTAATAAAGAAAATAAAAATTATATTTGAGGAAAGGAAGAAGGAGAGAGAAAGAGAGAGGGGGGGGGGGGGGGGAGGGAGAGGGAGGGAGGTAGGCTGTCGGCGAGGCGATGGAGAGCGCGCGGTGGTGGCTGTGGGGGCCCCGGCGCGCCAGCTGTGCGCGGTGTGACGTCACCCACTCCTCGCGCATGCGCAGCTTGGCCTTTCCAGAGCTCTGCGAAGTGGCTCAGCGACTAGCGCAGTGTTGATTTCGCACAAAATATAAGTAGAGGGAAGGACAGGTTGTGTCTCAGGGGTAGCGGGAGGGAAACTATAGACAGGGTGTATTAGGCACTGGGAAAAGCATACAATTCTTTTTTAAAGACCTTTTTAAAGAATTACGCTTGTGCCGGAATGTACCTAGTTCGCCACTCAGCTGGTAACCCGCTACTTAGCAATCGTTCCTGCTAAAAAAAGGTCTATTTTGAGAAATTTAATCATTCGGCATTGTCTTCCAAGTATTTTTGTAACTGGAATTTGCCGCTTGTAACCTGGTGATCTGAAAACTGTGAAATACTTCTGACTGAACACTTTTACAGTGGAAAGAAAAATGCGCCTGTATGCTTCAAGCGACCGCCAACGACACTTTTAGATCCATAAATGCGACCGGTACGTGGTCTCCAAAGCCACTAGGCACCATTCGCAGAATTTCTACATCAGCTGACGTCAGCTTGTTTTTTGTGTTCACTTCTAAAAGCAGCCAAGAACATATAAACCCAATGATCATTATTGCAAGAAACCTTAAGAAAAATGTGCAGAAACCTGTACTTACCGCAGTAGGCGGCAGGAAGTTATACAAGCTCCACCACTCCAGAACGGGAAAGAAAAAAAACACGTCTCCTAAAAGGCACTGAAACGCTTAGTTAGTGCAACTCGACCAACGTTTTAGTTATGAAACTTTAATGTAACCTCAACCTACTATTAAGGCGGCAGCAGCGAGGTCCTGGGAATAACTCTTTCAAGAGGAGATCAGAGTAAACGCCTGCGAGACGGGTTCCGGAATAGGGCGAAACAGGACATTTGTTCGTTTAGGCTCTTCAGCGAGCAGGCTACACAGCATCTTCGCACGATGGAAATAACAAACGAGTGGAGAAGAAGCAAAAGTAAACTTCAACGACGCAAAGGTTCTGTGGTGAGCTCAGAATGCCTCATAGGCACTGAGAAAACGAAGAAAAAGAGGATAGAGAGGGCGGGATTTAAACTAAATCCAATAGAAAAATACCGCACAACTGCATCAAAAATATGACAAAGTATATGGAAGTTTTGTCGTAATGGCCCAATTTACAGTTGTTCAGGAGTATTTTTCTCTACCGCTATGCTTTTGTCTGTGGTACATATCTATCACCTGTAGTATTTTTCTGTTGTAACTACACAAAATTCTGTTGTTACTGCCATTTTTCAATCAAAAGCATTCAGGCAAATCTGCGGTGAGAGCAAAAATTTTTCTGTTGTGTTTTTCAACTCTGAAGAGTTACGTACCACTCTCAAGATTGCGCAAGAAAAGAAATCCTCAAAAAGAAAAAGAAAAAGAATGTTTAAGGGCAGTAAAAAAAAAAGCCGGCTGGGATCGGAGTGCACATAGAGAGTTTAATTTAAAACAAGGATGCGACCCCTGGCTCGGGGATCGTTACAAACCTAATGGACCGTTGGGCAGCAATTTACCCGCGGGCGCTACTCTCCCTTACAGACGAGACGTCGGAGGAAAAAGCGGATAAAATGGTGGAGAGGAGGAGTGTTAGGTCAAAAGCTTTCAGTTGTCCAGTTCTCTGCACTCGCGCTTCACCGCTTTCTTTCTTGTTTGATGTTTTTTGAGCATCGATCGGCACGCTGCTGGGCGGATGGGTACTTCCGATGCGAGACTAGTACTGACCTTAAATTCTCCCCATTCAAGGCGCGATAACATGATCGTCCTACTGATGCTGAAAAGCAGGGCGCTCCTTTCGGAGCTAAGTGTGCGCTTTCTTCTCATTTCTTCCTGCTTTCATTCGTTACGCAATTAGCGATCTACTTTTTATCGACGGTATCAAAGACTGCTGCCGTCGCATACATATTGTGTTGAAATGTGTGCTCTTTTGTCTATGGATACTTTTTTATGGTTTGCATTATTATTAAAACACTCATTTATGTTTTGTTTTATTACTTTGATGTACGGGTGCGGTCAAAATATTGTGAAGCACGTGTCGCCGCTTGAAATTTTCTCACGCGCACAGTTGAGAAGATGCGATGGGTTTTTTGGGTTGAAATACGAACTTACCATCAATATGCGGAAGCAGATCTACAAACTACTCATTAATATTCGCTAGCTATGGTTCAACAAGAGTTTCATCGTCGAAGTATTTTCCATTATATTTTTGCTTGTATCTTTGTGCACCAGTTTCTTGCGTCGTTTTACCGCCACAATCTGTTCGTGTCTCTTAAGTGGGGAAAATATACAAGGCCATTCCAATGACCGGCTCGTTCAGTTTGGAACGCTGTAGTAGCAGTATTAAAATAAAGGCGTAAATAAAATAGGTTTTTCATATTCCGTCAGGAAATAACGACAGCTCTAAACCCTAACTAAATAATCAAAGCCCAGACGAAGAGGAAGAAACCTACATCAAATTTGATGGCAAATGTTATGTTTCCAGAAAAATTGTGCTATAGCCGTCACCTCGCAGGCCCGTCAATCTTAATCGGGGTTTTTTGCAGGAGCAGCTCCTTTGACGTGTATTTTCTACCCCCTCAAAGATAACTCTCAATGGATACAGTTCTCGCGAACCTTCACCGAAGTTTCTGAGAACCTTATAGAATCCTTCCGCCTACTGCTTCTTTGCCGGCACGCAATTTTCTTTTTTTTTCCCCAATTCTGAAACAAAAGAAGCTTCTTTATAAGCGCTTCCTCTCATGAGAAAGCGAAGGAAGGGGTGTAGCATCTGTACTCAATGAAACATAACTGTAAAATGACGTCTAGAGTTCGGCATAGGCTGTGAATACCGTGTTTCTTACGGCAAAAATGCGAGATTAAGCTCGGTCACATGTGTAACAGATTTATTTTTCCGTTGCTGCTTGTAACCTAAAACGTCATTGTGCGGCAGCTTATGCCCCACGATGTTCAAACGCGGTAGTCATGCTAATCCTTGAGTTCGTCGGAACTGTATTTAGAACAAACTCACTCACTTCATACAAATACAGTGATGCAAAACACACCAATACCGTGTCCAAGGATTCGTGTGCGTCCATGAAGTCATAGACGAATATTACCATTGTCCATCAGCCGCAACCGGAAGGTGGGGTGTATGTGTTCAAACGAACCCCAGCCTCCTGAAGAAACTGGGGGCGAGCCAGTTATGGTCCTGGTCATGACCACTGGAGAGGCCGCACAGTAGTGCCTGAAATAAGTGGTCCAAAGTGAGCACACTGATCAGGGGTTGGCGAAATCTTGCTGCGCCAGTGGTGCCGAACCGCCCGCGTAATGGGCACTCAAAACCTCATACACCCCAGGAAGGTCTCCTGCAGCGCTATTCGACTGCGGGTATGGAGGTATGTAGAGAGGGGAATGAGGACGCGTTGGCGCTGCTTGAGGGCGACAGAGGATCAGCTGTGATACCGCGCTTATCTCTGAAGCTGAATCGACGGAAAAATTATAGGCACCAGGAATGAGGGGCAAGCCGCATGTGTAGATTGTGCAGCCTGAAGAATACCGTGGACTTGTCTAAGGTTCATGAGTGCTCCTTGGCAGACAGTGAGAACAATACATTGACGCTAGGGAGGTTTCTGTGATCGCATCAGTAATACTGTGTCCTATTCCAAGGCAATAAGGAGGGTCAATGCTGTAAGCTTTCTGGCTGTTGAGGCTAATGAAAATGGCATATCCTCCTCAAGTGGCTAGTGCGGCATCTGTGCAAAGATTGCTATCGTCAGGTCATGGGAAAGGGTATCGCCGAAATGGACAGGAGTTGAACTCTACCTTCTTGCAACGAGTAATCTTGTTAGATGTGAGTTGACAGTAATGCCAAAGAGTCTGCTCAGCTTGGAACGAGGAGCGGATCAAATATCTTTGGATTCGCTTCATGTCATGTATAATGTTTAATCGCGTCAGAGGTCAGGCTGGGCGTATTCCTTCAGCAAATGCATCCTACTCACCAGATGGAATATGGTGATGACCAATAAGGACGCAAGGTTGAAGGCTCGAAGGTTGGACAGTTGGCATTTAGTACCACGCTGAAATTGGCCTTGATGAATGCGCCGAAAATTGAAAGATGACCCGAAGAAGACGTCGAATTGTATCTAATCGAGCACCGTCAGAGCTATAGGCTATACTGGGTATGAGGCTAATTGTGGTCGTAGCCCTTTTGCAGAGAGCTGATCAGCTGGTAGGCAAGCCTGCAGGTCGCCGAGTTATAGAAGTGAAGGCGCGAAACAAGGGTATGATCCAGTTTCGGAAATGGTTGGCTCACAGTAGTCAGCAATATGGGGTGATCTTGAACATGAGACACCTAATTTTATTCTCCAGACGGAAAAACACGTCTTAGCGAGGTTGAAAGTTTGTTTTGGGATAGCAAGAAATTTCCCTTGCACGGGATATGACTTCACCAGCACAAAGCAGTTAGCACTCCAAAATTTGGTGCAGTCAACGTATACCAGATCTCGCTGTAAAACATTTGCCGGTTTAAAATTTAGGCGGCCATCGAAATCACAACACTTAAAATGGCAGAGTTTCCAAAGCACCCCCAACCACGTCAGAATACGCATCTAGAATTTGTCGCTTGGCTTAATAAGGGTCACTGTCGAATACAAAACGCGCTGACCGCTAACGCAAGGCAGTGAACCAATTCCTTGCTGTCGATCATGCCGGACTGACGTATCCCAGTAATGAGGGAATGGGACAGGACTTGACTTTGAAACGACCCAACACACAAGCTCACTGCTCAACATAGCCAATTATAGTCGAAAAATTGTAATACATGAAGCAAATGTGTTGTGTGGCGTTTCCGGTCAGTGTCATTTTTGGCGTCCTGTGGAGCTTTGAAACTGCAGGCTTTTGTCACGAGGAAGGGTGCACCACACT
Organism: Amblyomma mixtum; assembly: GCF_055824585.1. NCBI lineage: Eukaryota > Metazoa > Arthropoda > Arachnida > Ixodida > Ixodidae > Amblyomma > Amblyomma mixtum. The sequence continues at coordinate 59,077,984 of NC_143012.1, forward strand.
CGCTTCCTCTCAGCTTTCCTCATCGTCATCGTCAGCATGTTGCGGGCCATCAACGAAAAAACCTCTTGTGAAAAACTTCGCAACACTCCGCTGCGATGGCCGACGCCACTCCTACTAGAAAGAAGCTATCGTATGTACGATCATTGCTTTTACTGTTGTTGCTTCCCAAAGAAATAGTGTGCAAGTACCACAAATAAGACGCACATGAGCTGGGGATCGTCGCAAAAGTGTCACGATGCTTTCGCTGGAGTAGGGCCAGTGAATGAACTGCAAAAAAATTCACCTCGTTGTGGGGTCATTACACGCCAAGCGGCCTAGAAGGTGCGCTCTACCGGCTCCGATTTGTTAAAAAAAAATTCATAGAAACTTATCGCAAAGTACATAATCTAAGCTTCAAATATCTTCGCCAAAAGATATAAATTTATGAGGTAAGCTCAGTTTGAACATTTCAAAAATGCGTGAAACCAGGAACCGCTCAATAATCCATCATAAAATACCAATTTTTAGAAAATACTGCTCTAATTTTAAGGACGTTTAACAGAGATTCTGGCTTTTGATAGAGTTCAGATCATGTGTTTTTAACAGTATAAATATTATTCACAATTTAAATAAAATGTGAAGATTACACTCCTTCGACATCTTTTTTGAAAAACAACTTACTCTGGGAAATTAAGAAATGACCATCAAGCTTTCCTAGATATTTATTACCTGTAAAAAATGTTACAGCTGATGGGACTGAATATTGCCACACTGTTGGCTCTCTGCCGGCGCCACCTGGTGGCCGAACCTTGGCTCCAGACGACGCGCGGCCACGCGCGGCCACGCGCCTGGAGCCAAGGTTCGGCCACCAGGTGGCGCCGGCCGACAATATAAAGAAACGGAATAAAATAAGCGGCTTCGGCCACGAGGAGTATCTGTGCTCGCTTCGGCGAGCGCGGCTTCGGCCGCTTTTTTTTGAGCAGCGTCCGCTTCGGCGGACGCAGTTGTTGCTGCGACGCGCGTCTTTTCTTTCCTTTTTCTCTTTCCTCTGATCTTTTAACTCTCCTCTATCTGCACGTGGCAGCGGTGGTGGCTTGGCTAGAGCCAGTAGCAGGCCCGTGCAATTTCCTCTTCATCCTTCTCTCAGTCACAACAACAACAACAACTCAACCTGCAGTAAAGGTTGAACCATAAACGCTCGCTTATTTTGCCCTGATGTGTCCAATTAAAAATACAAACAATGGCAGGCTTAGTAGAACAGTTTGTTGCCTTTCATTCCTTAAGTTTTAATCGAAGTGAATTTTGTTTAAAAGCGAGAAAAAATAATTGAAGCTAAGTTCTCGCGCCGCAAGTTGCGTCGCCTCTTAACGCCATCACGTTGAAAATGCTCCGTAGGAAGCACCTAACACCCTCTACCCCTCTCCCTTCAACACACCTTAACGCTGGCACAAAAAGCATGGCAGCCGACGTCTGCACTACAGACAGACGGTAAACACTCGATGCAAACGTATTAGTGGTCGACAAATAGAGCGTCGCTCACGCAGGGGGCTCGTGATGACAGCGGACCACGGCTGATTAGACGTCGACGGCCCGCTAACTCCAGCCAGCGGCCTGGCATTTACACGACGTCGGAACTGATCGGCGAAAGAACAAGGCCACCGCCATGGACCCCCTTGTGCCTTGCTCCCGTCTCTATATGATCCCCACGCCCACTATTGCCACGGAGAGCTTAGTCATACCAAGGCTACCAGCTAGAGGGACTCCGTCTCGGCTTAGCCATTCCTCCGCTTTCCTTCCTGTCTCCATCACTTTCCCTAACCTCTTCTCCCTTTTTTGTGATAGGAAAGTTGGTCTCTGCCTAATCCTCTCTGATCCTCCCCGTCTTGCTTAGTTCCCATTAGAGCCGTTAACCTAATGGCTTTCAGGCATAGATGGGGCAGATTAAACGTTTGTGCTGCCGAGCAGGCGAAAGAAACTGCCCCGGCGAGCACTGAGTGAAGCATGCCATGCAACCATTGAAGTAAAAGATGGCGGGCAGATCTTAGCCCTTCTTTCTCTTGCGGCCTCGCGTTCATCTTTCTTTCATTTTTCCTTCCTTTGGCGCTGTGACTTCTCTCTCTAACCATAAGCCTGAACCCAGATAGTTCGTGAAAGCCAGAATCCGGAGGAACCATAATAAAACAATTCAAAGGACGATGGACCAGAGAAAGGAGAACACAGGACGAGCGCTGTCCCGTGTTCTTCTTTCTCTGGTCCGTCGTCCTTTGCACTGTTTTGTGGTGAATCTATACCCACTAGCCGAACTCAATGTTTCGGTGAATTGGGAGGAGTCGACTTCGGTCACACCACTTTTAAGCAGCACCATAGGCAAGACATGGTCCATGAAGCAACTCGATGCTTTTGCTTCCGTCTCGAATTGCTAATCTTAAAGAAAGAAGGGTGGGTAGGGAAGGGAAGGGAAGCGAAGTATAAGGGTTGAAAGAAGGAATGCTGTGCTGTGGGAAATTGAGCATAAGACGAAAGCAGCCTTCCGGGCACTTAGGCTCTTCGCTGTGAACTTCTTCTGCCACTCTCATACTAGCCAAGTTACTAGCATTTTATGTCCTTCTCTGCTTCGATTTAGCACTGTGGTTATTCGTGCACTCTAGCAGAAAAATTTTACACGTGCTTGTATTCCTTTTATTCTCTTTATTTTGTGCACTTCCATGGCCAGCGAGTTTGATGGCCGGTCATCAAAGCACTTCTGCTGTTCCTATAGTTATGGACGCAGCCTGTTGACGGCAAGAAAATCTAAAGAGCTGCCATTGCTTTCGCCTTTGGGACAAGACAATTTATTCGTGTTTCGAAGAAGTCGCTTTTAAGTAAAGGCAGCTAATGTTTTTCTTTTTCCTTCGCGCACGAGTCGGCCAAGAGATAAAAGATGCATCTGCATTGTCCTGTAAGCACTATTCTCTCGTATTTTGTCCAGCGTCTCTATAATTATGCAGGGCCGAAACAAGCTGAAAATGCCCAGCCATTTAGCTGGGAACGATAGATGGAGTTACGAGAAAGATGCGCTCTGCTAAATGGCGCATCCTGCGGACAAATAGCCGAGTACAATTAGCGACAATTTCTTGCAAGACCGTTTTAAAGTCGTGCAGTGAACGCGTCTCCGCTTTCTCAAACAAAACCCAATACTCGCCATATGGACTTAATTGCTCTTTTGTGGAGCAATGATCAGCAATTAAAGTAGTCAGATCGCTATATTTTGATGAGTGCAGCGCTAACGAGCTTTTTAATAGTTGAGAGGGGAATTTAAACTGTTGTAAACAGAATTGACCTACCATAAAGATAGTTGGTCCACCCTGGTCGTATTTCCCTAACGACTGCACCAAATTTCTCGCTGATTCCATAAGTGCCGAGTGGCAGCCGTCGTTATCATTCTGATCGATCATTGCCTGTACGGTTCTCTTTGCGGCCCGACTTAGTAATGCACCCGCGAACTCTGTGGAATATGCCTGTAAGTGTTGCCCGCGATGTCGACGCAGGTTGACACGTGTGCATTGTCATCGTCATCATCAGCCGGAATACGCCCACTGCAGGGCAAATGACTCTCCCATGTCTCTCCAATTAACCCTGTCCTTTCCCAGCTGCGGCCACCGTATCCCCGCAAACTTCTTAATCTCATCCGCCCGCTTAAACTTCTGCCGCCCCCTCCTAGTCTTGCCTTCTCTTGGAATCTACTCCGTTGCCCTTAAGGACCAGCGGTTACCTTGTCTTCGCATTGCATGCCCTGTCCAAGCCCATTTCTTCCTCCACGCACAGACAAACACGGATCTGTGACGTAAGCAAGATGCAGTGGCACTGCTCTCACCAGCTTTGTCGACTGGGGGTGCAAATTAGGGTTAGCGCCCGTAGGCGTCAATGCATACAAAAGTTATCAAAAAGCAGTTTCTTTTTTTCATTTCACAGCAACCCTACGATGTCCTTACTTTATGAAGAATAACCAAGTATATTCCACAACATATCTTCGAAGTAACTGCCGTTTCAAAGGCAGGGTAATTTTGAAAAACCGCTACATGTTCACGTGGGGGTCAGCCCCGGCGGGCAGCAGGGGAGCGCGGCTGATAGAAACACATCTAAGCAAAACTTTCTGAAATATTTTTCTCCTATTTGGGGGTACCCATGGAGGCGGCCATTCGTTAATAATTTCTGAGCGCTTTGACGAAGAATCTGATCATATATAAAGCGTTATTTCAAAGCAATCGCTTTAAAATGCCTCAATTAAGGTGTTTGTGAAGCCGGGCATCCTCGGAAAGACGCTCTTCCCATCCGGGTGTTTCCCCGCAACGCGCAAGCTTCCCTTGTAGTCCCACTCGTTGCCGCATGTGCTACACTCCCTCTCAAACGCTCGCGCTCAAATTAGACACCCTAGATAGAATTACATAAAAAAGCAATTATCAAACGCCATGGCAAGCGAAAGAACGATACCTACGGACTGTAGCTGCCGACACCTCAGCCGCCTCCTGCTCCTGAGTCCGCGACCGCAGTTTACTTCTGTGAACACAGCTTTGGTCGTCTGCTACTGTTCTTGGCTCGTTCATCGTGCTGCTTTGGCACCAACTTAAATGTAAACCCGGTTAGAGCGTCTAATTTGAATGGCAGTATTTGCGAAGAAACATGGCGGACGAGGCACCATGTCAGACTACACGAGAAGCTTGCGGGATTCGGGAACACACCGAGCGAATGAGAGCGTCTTCTGCGGCTATGTCTGGCTTCACTACACACGTTGATCGCGGTATTTTCAAACAATAGCTTCGAAATGATGCAGCATATTTTGTGTCACTCTTCAAAGCATTTGGCAGCCGTTATCGAATGTCAGCCTGCACGCTATTCATTGAGATAAGAAAGATATTTTTTAAAGTTTTGTTGAGATGTGTTGCTATGGGTCCCACTCACGCCCCCAACCCCTAGCCGGGAATCAGCCTTACGCGCATGTGTCATCGTGCTCAAATTGAACAGCACCTCTCAAATGGCGATTCGTAGTTCACAATCTGTTCAAGGATGTTCTTGGTTATTCTTCACAAAGGGACGACATCATGCATGTTCCACATTGAATGCGCTCTGCTAAACAAAGTGACGCTTTTGTAAGGTAACGAGGCCCGAGTGTCCAAATTTGATGCTGTTAAAAAAAAAAGCAGGTGTGCTTCAGAGTTCCTCTGCGTTGGTTCCTTTTCCTATGCGTTGGTGTTCCCAGTTTCGTTCTCAGTGAACAGCTGCCAACTTGCCCTAATTTCTGCCCTACTAGACTGCAAAATTATTGTAATCATAATGAGTGAAGAGGAGCTAAAAAAAAAATGCGAGGGAACTTGTTGCAGTTTTCTAATTTATGACAAGTAACTTTACCTTTTATGCACGAAAAGTGGGGATTTGAGAACTCGGCAACAATATAAACAGGTAGTCTTGTCAAGCTGTGCATCAGTAAACACAGTCTCAGTGTTGTTTCTTGATAGTGTGCATTATTTTCTTTTTATTTGATGGCACGGGATTTTAATTTTTAATTTCTCAATTGAGTGTTTTTCTTATACCTCCGGTCCTTCTCTGTTTCGTGGCGACAAATTCTAGCGATATATGTAGTACCCATTGAGAAAATTATTTTTTCTTAGGTATGGCCGTCGGAAATTGTGAACGAATTGATGTTGTACCGGCGAAGATGTGAGGTAAATAAAGAAGGACTACTCGTAAACATGGGCCCATTTTTTTCCTTCTACCACTTCTCATCCTCCCTCGTGGTGGCCATTACTAACCGGCGCGCCTTTTCGAACAAGCAAGCAAAAGCAGTCAGAACATCACAACAATAAGGATAAGACGTTAATAATGAAACCGCGGCTGCGGGGAAGACGTCAAAGCCGTCTGACGTCACAAAGTAGCGGCAGCTGGCTCGTCGCTGATACGTCAAGAATGAACGACCGCGTGTCTATGCGGCTTGGGTTGACCTCTCCTTCTCTCCCTCCGTCTCCTTTTCTTAGTTATTCGCTGTGCTCTCCTTCCAGACAGAAAAAAAAACGTAATTTTGCCGTGGCGGTGTTTTGTAGCGTACCGCTGTCCGGGCTGTTTACTTCCATTTCTTCCGCTGTCCAATATTTCCCTAGCCATGAACCACTCGTCATACAAAGTCGACGAGCTTAGTTTTATTTTTTTTTTGTATACGGCTTATTTCTACCGTCTATACTCTTCATTTGGCGTCTGCTTCGCAGCCATGGGGCCCCTATTTTCTATTTGTCTTACACAAATGCTTTCACCTATGGCCTCGAACTGCCGTCGGTGATTGCGCGGTCTCTGTTATTCTCTTAGGTGTCGGCATCCCAGGGCCGAGTACCTAGGCACTCAAAGGAAAATGTTGGTTATATAAATAATGTGTAAGAAGTATGAAATTGATTTCAGCAGTCTCATTTAAGAACAACAGCTTCCGACAAGCAGCGAAGCATTGGAAGTGTTCGAATTACGCGAAAGCCAGATAGTACGCCCCTTGGGTTATAGCAAGGGAGGGTCTTATTAAAATGCCACCTGCGTGCCGCGCTCCAAGTTGAAGTTAAAGCAATGGGTGTATGTCCACTAAACAGTTTACTTGGGGAATGACTAATTTAGCTCAAATGCTCCGAATATTTTTCTACAACGATTTCTGCCTTCATTTCCTGAAATTTCCCCATTCCGAACCGCACACCACTGTTACGAAATTAGGAAGAAACTGGGTGGCCTGGCTGTACTCAAAATAATTTCATTCAAATATCCTGAAAAACTTTTGTCAATCAACAGATCTATCAAGAAGTTATTACATCAGTATCTCCTCTCCAAAGGAGTGGTGAGTGGCTAAAAGGGGGCCCTTTGACTCAAGAAATTATCGAGATGACAACACTCAGATGCATTAAGGCTTATGAACAGGCAAATACAACATGTAGTATGATGTAGTGGGTGTACGCATGAAAAGAGGCCGATAAATATTAGCTAGTAAAAGATGAACTAGGGACGTAACAAGCAACCCGCCACTCGAACGCTTCGAGTGAAAAATGCGAGGCATAGTATATGTGGCGTAAGATATGCTTGCAAAACAATTTGATGATACAGTTCTGGCCAAAAGATTGATCACAATCCTCCCAGTTTCTGCACTTCCTCTACATATTCACCTTGCGTAAACGAAAGCGTACGCCCGTCTCAAATATATTGAAATTACGTGCTCCAATTTTTATACATCAGAATGATCACTGTGTCCAGGTGAAAAGTGGCAACCCGCCGCGGTGGCTCAGTTGTTACACGTTCGGCTGCTGGCCCGAAAGACGCGGGTTCGATCACGGCAGCGGTGGCTGCATTTCGATCGAGGCAAACTTCTAGAGGCCTTCTGTACTGTGCAATGTCAGCGCACGTTAAAGAACCCCAGGTGGTCCGAAATTGCCGGAGCCCTTCACTACGGCGTCTCTCGTAGCCTCAGTCGCTTTGGGACGTTAAACCCCAATAAATCAAACCAAACCTACACCTGCCGACAACGCTTTGCATTGCATGTGCACAAGTGCATCAAAGTTTATAATATAGCACTCGGACACATTGCATAGGCGGAAAGGTTGCAGGACCAACTTGCTTTGCCCGCATATCATGCAGAGACTAGTGCACGTCTGCAACGCGCAGTAGTGCCATACCCGGCGCTCAGTCCAAGCTGTCAAAGCAAAGGAGTAACCAGAGGTACATCCGATCATAACTGAAATCTCTCGAATTAAAACAAGTAATGAACACGCTTCGTTTGTTCAGTCGGAGCTCCAAGGAAAATAGCGAAAAAAAGGCGTGAAAAAAGGAGGAAGTTATGAAAGGTACGCTAGGCCAAACACTGCGAGTGTCTCTATTCGCCTACGCTGAAAGGCAGTTTGATCACGTCGCGAACGCGAGATCATCACGTCTTTCGCGGCAGCAGTGCGGTCGCTACCAGGACTGCGTAGGGAACGTGCGGTCACGGCTCCTGCACTGGGGAAAACTATTTGGGAGGGCGGGCAAGACTGCGCCTTAATGGGAGACCCGTGCGTGGCCTCGCCGCCGACCTCTTTTTTATTTTTTTTTTATTTTAAATAAGGACACGCTTGGAGCACAGACAGGCCGATAAGGGGGGGGGGGGGGGGTTAAAAATGGCAACATACATGAAAACTAACTATAAGTTCTGAATATACTCTGATAGCATGACACAGAATAAAGGAAAGGTCAGGAATCGGCAAAGCAAGGCACGTCGCTGAAGAAGTCTTGAGAATAAAATTGAGCAAAACGGTTACATCGCGAAAGTTTTAAGACGGTCTTTATTTCTCCTAGCTATGCACAAGTTAACAGAGAGGGTACATATAAAAATTAGCAGTGGATTAGCTCGACCACGCCAGGATATGCGTAGGAAAGCGAGCACAACGACGAGGCAAGCGGTGTGACGTCATACCGAACGGCGGCGGCTACTCCGCTGCGAGGCGTGTGGTGTGACGTCATGCCAGATGGCGCGGCGAGCGCGTGGCGTCCGCCAGCTGCGGCGGTTGCTAGGCAACGGCTCAAGGTCGGTCTCTGTGCCTACACCCACGTACTCAGATATACTCGATCATTACAGGGGTCAGCGGAAAGGCTACTCAGCCCCACACAAAAGGCTCACCAAAGGGGAGGCGGTAGACTGGCGCAGACTACAAACCGGTACCTACTCACACCTGCACAAACTACACAAGATTTTCCCTACACGATATGCAGACGAATGACCGTGGTGTCAGGGTACACCTACACTAGAGCATGTCACATGGACCTGCCCTAAGGCAGACTTAGAGCCCAGAATAGACCACCCGAGTGTGATGCAGTGGGAGCACTTGCTGGCCAGCGAGGACGAGGAAGCGCAACGATTTCTCGTGCGCCGAGCCACGATGGCATCAGTCAAGTGCGGAATCCTGGACCAAGGATCGACCACGGCGCCCAGTGACCCGTAAGGGTCAAGAACACTTGAAATTTATGAACAATAAAGTTTTTTCGATCCATCCATCCATCCTCGTAGCACCGCCACAGCAAAATCGCAAGTTCGTGTCCAATGTAGCTTTCGCTACAAAAGGCAGAATGCAGAGAAACGAAGAAATAAAATTCAGGTACTATGAGCCTCATACACACTGACAGCTTCTCAAAAGAACAAAGAGAGCATGAATATTATTTTTTTCTTGTCAATATTGTCCTCGAACAGTCGGAAACATGCTAAATCACTCTTAAAACAGCTCGAACAAAACACGGACATAGAGAAAAGACGTACACACAGGCGCTAACAGCGAAGTTACGTCCCAGTACAACCATAGGTACTGTGGCGCCATATGCTCTGGGTCTCCCGGCTCCCCCGTAACATGGACACCGACATGCACGTAAACAGGCGACAAGCGCGGGCTCGGGCTCTTGAGAGACGACACGGCTCCCGACCTAGTGTATATTATGTAGATGTAGCAGGCCCATCGCCCACGGGATTTTACACGGCCGCTGTCGTTCACCAGGAAATGCACGTTGATGGACTCTCTTTTCGAGCCCCGAATTCAATGCGAGCCGAGGAAGTAGCGATAGCGCTTGCTGCCGCCCACGCCAATTCGAGAATCATCATTACGGACTCCCGAAAAGCATGTGATCATTACTTGGCAGGGGAGATCTCCCCCTTAGCTGCTTGTATTCTAAGACGGACTGCCACTGATCCAAGACCCAAAAGAATCATTTGGGCTCCTGGCCACCACGGCTTACGAGGTAATGAGGCCGCTGACGCGGCTGCCCGAGCGCTTACTCACCGGGCTCCTCATCCCAGCTCTTCTGGCTCGGAGACTAACCAGCCGCTGCTGCGATTCAAGGAAATTATAACGCATTATAGCGACATCCGCCGCCTTTTCCTGGCCCCTGCAAAGGGGCTGAGTAAGACGGAGGAGCGAACTTTAAGGCGCCTGCAGACAGGTACTCTACTCTGTCCTGCAATCTTAAAGCATTACGATCCTAACACGGATGGGCGATGCCCACACTGTGGGGAGACCTGTGATATCTTCCACATGGTGTGGGAACGTACTCAAAATCCCCACCTCCCCCCTTCCCCTACCCCTTCCAGAGAGGCATGGGAGACTGCCCTTCTCAACTGCTCCTCGCTTGAGTCCCAAAGGGCTCTGGTGAAACGGGCTAGAGACGGGGCATTGTCATGCGGTGTCCCGGACTAGGGACGCCGACCATGTAGCGGGGCCACTCTGTGGCTCCCAAACTCTATTTCAGTAATTAAAAGTTTTCACCACCACCACCATAAGGCAAAGTTTTTTCTTACCATGTGAAGTCGGTTCGTCTAAAGGCGAAGGTAAAGTGTTCTCGATGTAGTTCCTTGATTCTCGAAGGGCCACATGTTGCTTGTAGTTGAAGCCACAAAACACCTCGATGAACACGGGTAAGCTTCCGTCGTACCGACCTCATAAATTTGCACACCCTGAGGCCATGCCCTTGAGAGGGTAGGTAGCCTCCAAACATCCAGCGCAGTTCGGGCGGTAAAACCTTGTAGCGTATGTACAACCTGAACTCCGCCGTCTAATAAATCATCTACTTTTATACTTCGGATAAAGACGCGCTCAGGAAATGCTTAAGTTATGTGGTCAAGTCTATATATAGGCGTCCAATCTCCTAAGGGCACTACTGAAACGCGGCGAAGCCACAATACTACGACAGTTGTGTGCGCGCAGTTCGGGGGCCTCACACAAGTCAAGCCAGTCACCGCATTAGCGGCTACACTTGCTTTTAGCATTCACCGAATTGCCACCTCCAAGGAACGAGTTTTAATACAGCGACTTTGTGCCGGGCTGAAGGATGTCCTTGCCGCTGCGTTATCGCTGCGTATTTAGACAGGTCAGATGCTGCCGCAGGAGACAGCTAGGTAGAATTCATGGCGCGATGCCGTTATCTTGCAGTCAACTAAACGCAATTCATAATAACGTACATGAGGATGCAAATTTTTATCGCGTCTGTCGTTTCTATTTGTCCAACGATATGAATTCAGTATGCACTGAAATCTTCTTCTCAAGCATGCTCCTATTGCGAAGGATGAATGGTTCTTCAGGAGCTACACTGTACCTAAAAATAAAAAAAAAATTCACGGAGGGTTGCTCACTTTTTGAAAACACCACGCCGTTGTTTCGATTCTTCATATTCATTTTCCTGCATACTTTTCTGTAATGGATACTTGCAGATGCACTCAGCTAGTCACACTCCTATGGAATACCTGGCGGATATATAGACAAGCGAAAAAAAAATCCAGGCAAAGCATTGAAGCAGAACAGACGAAAGAGTGCGCATTATTTACGCACCCTGCCTTTCTTGTATTTTTCATAGCTATGAAAAGCAAACTTACAGTAGTCAAATTTTATCGACGTAAAACACTACTTTGAAGCGGGAAGGTGAGATAAATTTTGAACGCAGAATCTGCGCCATCTAGGGCTGCTTAGCCTACGCTCAGAAACATAACAAGACACCTCGCCGTTACTCCTCCCCTAGCAAGGAATTAGTACTCCCTAACCTGCCAAGGACTGCACATAATTCCTAATCTTCTAAACAGGTCACCCTCGGCCTGCCTTTCCTGCACTGGCTTATTTGTAACACTATGAAAGTTTAAGACACAATCAATACCACGAAAAAAAAAAGGCCTCAAAGAACTGCCTACAAACGCATTCAAAAAAGTCTGTGAGAGCTGCCGTGGGGTGCCTGAAGGGAAAAAACTGAGTAAAGAAATCCACGATGACAAATTGGGCAAAGCTACTCGCTTTACTTCGGGGGAGAATAGCTGACGCTGCTGGAAAGCCCCACCGCTAAATCAGCGCTGTTGCCCCAGTCCAACACCGGCGGGCTAAGCGCAAATCATGCTCTTGGGTCAGCGAAAACATTAGCGTTAGGGAGGAACGCGCCCGCCTGTACAGCGTTTTCCTCGTCGCGCGTCCTTTCACCCCGAGGCACCTTCACCGCCCGGTCTTTCTTCTCCCCCAAGCCCTCCATTTCTCCCCTAAAAGTCCGTCCACATTCAGTGCTTGCGTGGCAGAACACGGCGTGATGAAGGGAAACCTGCACGTGGCAAGCATTTATGCCTGACTCGTACGCATTTCTATCCCCTTCACTTCCTCTATTTCCACACGTTGTTGACTTCTTTCACTACATGGCCGCTACGCGGGATCCGTTTATGCGAAGCGGGCAACATCGCAAGCCGGTGTCTGCGCTGCCCGAAAACAGCCGCGTACACTTTGGCAACTAAAGTGTTTAAAGGCGAAAGCCGAGGACACTATGCCGTGACGACTTCAGGTGGATGTGACGTCACACCATTCTCGTGGATGTATCGATACCCAAATTATGCATCTTGCGGGAATCTGAAGTGTTAACTGCGCTTAATTACACATTTTTTCATCTAACTTGGCACAAATTCGATGTTTTTCCGACCATTCTGTGAGAATTTTCACTATGCCGTGACGACTTCCGGTGGATGTGACGTCACATCGTTCCCGTGGTTATATCGAGGTCTGCGCTATTTCGACTGAATTTCTACATTTTTGTCTATAATTAATTAACTAATTAATCTAGAGTAATCAAACTTGGCTTGTAGGTTCATTTTCTCCTCCTCTACCTGACGCAGCCATTGGGTTTCTTTTATCTTCATTTCCCGACTTAAACGCGTGTGACACGCTTTGTTAACGAACGACAGTATGAGCCATTAAAGGCTTTCGCCTTAAAAAAAACAGCCGCCTTGGATTCACCTCCCGCCTTCCCACCTACGTCTACCACTCTTTCGCCGCAACACGCTCATCTCTCCATCTATCCTCCTCACAAGTAATGATTCTAGAAGTAGCACTGCATGATGCAGTGACTGTACAAGGCTTTCTATGCTTTGGGGGAAAAAAACGTGTGCACAGGAAAGAGGAAGGGCTTCTGCAAGGCGTTTACAGTTCATATATCTCGACTGCATTGTATTTGCCCTCTCCTCGTCTTCCTGCAGTAGCCGCGGAATTTACGTTGTCGTCACTTTCCTTAACCTTTTAAGAGCTTGATTTTTTATTTCGTCCGCGTATGTCTTTGCTGTGCTCGTTCACTATTTCCACGAAAGAAAATATTAAAGTTCGTGGTTAGAACATTGATTGGTTTATAGGTATGGTGTCAATAATGGTTGGTTGGTTGGTTGGTCGGTCGGTCGGTCGGTCGGTCGGTCGGTCGGGTCGGTCGGTCGGTCGGTCGGTCGGTCGGTCGGTCGGTCGGTCGGTCGGTCGGTCGGTCGGTCGGTCGGTCGGTCGGTCGGTTGGTTTGGTTTGGTTTGGTTTGGTTTGGTTTGGTTTGGTTGGGTTTGGTTGGTTGGGTTTGGTTGGTTTGGTTTGGTTTGGTTGGTTGGGTTGGTTGGGTTTGGTTGGTTTGGTTTGGTTGGTTGGGTTTGGTTGGTTTGGTTTGGTTGGTTTGGTTTGGTTGGTTGGTTGGTTGGTTTGGTTGGTTGGTTTGGTTTGGTTGGTTGGGTTGGGTTTGGTTGGGTTGGTTTGGTTGGGTTGGTTTGGGTTGGGTTGGGTTGGGTTGGTTTGGTTTGGGTTGGGTTGGTTTGGGTTGGGTTGGGTTGGTTTGGGTTGGGTTGGGTTGGGTTGGTTGGTTGGGTTGGTTGCTTTGGTTGGTTGGGTTGGTTGGTTTGGTTGGTTGGTTGGTTTGGTTGGTTGGTTTGGTTGGTTTGGTTGGTTGGTTTGGTTGGTTTGGTTGGTTTGGTTGGTTTGGTTGGTTGGTTTGGTTGGTTTGGTTGGTTGGTTTGGTTGGTTTGGTTGGTTGGTTTGGTTGGTTTGGTTGGTTGGTTTGGTTGGTTTGGTTGGTTTGGTTTGGTTGGTTTGGTTGGTTGGTTTGGTTGGTTGGTTTGGTTGGTTTGGTTGGTTGGTTTGGTTGGTTGGTTTGGTTGGTTGGTTTGGTTGGTTGGTTTGGTTGGTTGGTTTGGTTGGTTGGTTTGGTTGGTTGGTTTGGTTGGTTTGGTTGGTTTGGTTGGTTTGGTTGGTTTGGTTGGTTGGTTTGGTTGGTTTGGTTGGTTGGTTAGTTTGGTTGGTTGGTTTGGTTGGTTTGGTTGGTTGGTT